>NC_051450.1:14697904-14810075 GCF_001649575.2 Kryptolebias marmoratus
GGGGGGGGGGGGGGGGGGGTGGGGGTTATACACCTTGGGGTTGGGGGTTTTGGGGTGCAGAACCCCAACTGAGTGGACAAGTGGTCCATGGAGTGGCGCCAAATCTGTGTCTAATCCCAAGTGTCGTTGGGGGTGGGGGTGTTAAGCCATTCTGACAGAAGGCCCTGACAGACCTGCCACTGACCACTGCCGATAATGAGTCAAGCCAGACAGAATTTTACACGCTGTCTCAAATGCAACGCCAGTGCGTTAATCACACCAGCTAATCAGGTCTGAGCTCTTTTCTTCTCTTCCGTGCAGCAAAACAGAGTTGTCTTACCTCTGGCTTAGGTTAACAACAGCAGTGATCTCCAGTTATGTTGTTTTCTTTTCGTCTAGGAGGCATGTAGTTGTGAGCGTCTTGAAAGGTTCAAATCGTCTTGACGGAAAATGACACGTTTTACCTTTTGACCTTTCATTCTTTTGAGAACAATTAGGGTCATTTGTCAATATAGCAGCTCCCGCCTGGAAAGTTTCACCTGAAGATTTTTGTTTGGCACATTTTATCAGCCTGTCTGCCGTCTTAGGTACTACTAATCTAATAAACTACACTCTTGCAAAAAGGGCAGACAGGTAATTAATTTATGTAGCAAAAAAGCAGTTTAATGTATGATTATTGCCACTAATGAATTCCTAGTTTGTGCCACTTAAAAGCATTAATATTACGACAGCGTTTTAGCATTCATGTTTTGCTGGTTAGGACAACTTGTGCTTGAAGCACTTTTTTAATAATCACATGTTCAGATTTGTATATTTGTCATCAAGTCATAACAGAGTTGTGCAGAAAATAAATTCTAGCAGCTGTTGCGAATGTGCAGCACAAATATTATTTTGATAACGGCGTAGTGGAAAAGCACAGCCAAGTTTTAGTTCTATAGGCCATCAAGAATCAGGGCTTTTACAAAACAAAACATGAAATGAATAGAAGTCAAATCTAACAACTTAAAAATGTATTTTTTGTAACTTACAGTTTAAAATTGCAAGGTATTTAGCCTTTTATTAGCATAGTAATTAATGAATGTAACCGTTGGGTTGTTTTTTGATATTTGTTTGGTGCTTGAAGAAAAAATTATGCTCTAAATCATGTCAATAATGCTGAGTTAAAAGGTCCTATAAAAATTCAAATAAATTCCAGAAATCCTATATATCCATCACAGTTCTCTCCATCAAGTACTATCTTTATTAAGTATCACTTGTTGAGCAAATACTAGTCTCTTAGGATTAAATGTGCTCACTTACTGAACACTATATAAAAATCTTGCAAGTCTTTTGTGTTGTTATTTCCAAGCCACTGACTTTGGCTATGCAAGAGTTGCAGTTTCCTTTTTTTTTTTCATCTTTATCTTTACTACTCAAATTTTTACATCTGGACTCTGCCTTGAGCCGAAGGTATGAGCCTCACTTCAAAAGAAGAACCAGTGATGGAGGGTGCACCGGGAGGGTTTTACTGCTGACAGCACCAGCTCTAAGCATCTGGTTTAAACCATTTTCTGATCCCTGGTATTTTCACACTGCGTGTGGAGGAAATACCGGAGAGCATGGCAGCTGAATTGTGCAGTCTCATGAGTTGCTTTTTGAGGTGCTTAAAATACATTTGCACTCAACCGAACAAGCATGCAGGTATTTCTTTCACCAAACATAATGACATAGACGACAAAAAAAACACCTGGAATTTAAGGAAACTAGTATCCACCAAGTATTAGCAGCGATTGGAATGTGCCATAAATTATTGGTTTGACAGAAATAGAGCATTTGCTACGGCTATCATAACAATTTAACCTCAACTGCGGTTCACACTTTACATAAACAAGTCTTCACATATTCAACTAATTGATGCTTTACTTTATTGTCAGTTAAACTATTTGCAATACTCGGTGAGGCACGAGGCTGGAAATCAGTGAAAGAAAAACCTGATGGCAATTTAGCACCACAGGCCTTAATGTTATTTATTAGGCGATAGATTGGAACAGAAACAGATGATGCACACTGCGTGTTACCATATGTCGGTAAAACCAAAACAAAAAAATGGACGCAGATCGGTGATGCTTAATCGGCGATGAAACCCTCAGCTTATTACTGTTTATATGCCTCTTTTCTACAAGCACAAACATGTCAAGAAACTGTGATTCTGGTAGAATTGGTATAATAAATCTTAGCTGCCACGGAGCTGTGTGGTCTTTGATGATTTGCTAATTAGTTGTGAATGGCTAAGTTGTTATGAAAGATGGTTTCAGGGAGACATAAAACGTGTGGAAATGCTTTCTTTGTCATACAGACAAAGAAAAGGTTTAAAAAAAATGGTTTTAGTATAGCAGTGTTTTATAAACCCTTTCTTCTCCCCATTGTAAGTTTCGGAGTTTGTAACATAATGTAGAGGATACAGAATTCCGAGTCCCAAAAGGGAAGAAAGCCGTCTTTGTTTTGATGTCCACAGGATCTGAATGCACACACAGAGAGGCTCAAATTAAACCTGCAAATTCCATGAGGGAGCTACTCTCGGGACACGTTACTGGTTTGTATAAAGACATGGTCAATAGATGATACAGACACAACGTTTTTCCCGCAGCTTTGAAGGATTCTGTTTATGCGAGTAAATGAAACATGTATTGCGCTGTTCTGATGTGCCCCAAGTGTTCAGTCTCACGCTTGATATTTAAGAGCAAGTCTGAACACATCAAACCTCTGCAGCCGGCAGCAAACAGTTCTCATGCATTTGTTTGGTAAGAGAGAGAGTAAGTGGGTGAGAAGTAGAGTTAATGTGACCATATTCAGAGATGTGTGCAAAACATTGCATGCATAAAAGGTAGGTGAACTATCAGCTTTAGTTTAAGTCTGGACTTGTTATTTTATGAAATAACTTGGCTTTGGTGCAAGGCTTAAGGCGGAACACTGCTTTTTGCACAAAACAAATTGTTCCTGTCAGTATTCAAACATTAATCAGATTTTTCTCAAACATATTCCATTGGCCACCTTGCATTTATTTCACAGGGGTGGGTAAGTGTTTGTAAGAGCTCACTTTGTTTTTCTTGCATGTCCTCCCAGGATCACTCAGAGTAGAGTTGGGTCTTATCTACTTGGGGGCACAAGTGTCATCTGTTTGTCTTTAGTCATAACCTCTGAGCCAATGAGTTGGAAGCTCAGACTGGATGTAGGGATTAGTGTTGAAGCAGTCATTTTGAGACTGAAAGTATTTTTTTAGCCCTGTATGGGGCTGCACTATGTTTCAAAATTTATCAGTATTGCAGTGTGAATATGTGCAATACGAATGGTGCAAAGGAGTGCTTGGACTGCAATCAATCATAAGCTTTTATATCCCAAGTTCCATGCATTCACACTCTTCATAACAATACTATGTTGGGCCAATTTGATGCACTCTCATTGCCCTTGATGTCCACACCAGGTTTAAATGAGTCTATGAGATGCTAAAGCACACAGAATAGAGAGAAGAATGGGGAAAATGTGGCTGTATTTCAACTGGCCTTGCCATTGCAATATTTATGGAAACTTTAAGAAGGTTTGGACTATTGCAGTTGTCAAGAACTCGGAAACTGAGGCATTCGAGCGCCGTGATCAGATGTCCTCCATTGTCTAACACAGTCTCGGGCTCACACAACGAAGCTTGAATGTAAAAGTTCACCATAAAAACAATGACTTCCTCCTGCTGTAAGCTTGGTGTGGATTGTGTGTGTGCGTTTGTATTGTGCTGCTGGATTGTTAGGGATGTGGGGAGGCAGTGTCTGCATCCGCTGGGGGGTAGAACAGAAGAAGGGAGCAGGATAGGATAGTTAGTCGGATCTAGTGCTTCAACAATAACACTGGAGGAGGACACCCTGTTTCCTTTAGACCAGGGAGTTTGTAGTCTTACAAGGGAGTCACTGATGGACTATTGAAACCTGTCAATAATGGTAAATAGTGCATGTTTAAGATCTCTGGTGCTTAAATTGTTTCTAATGCCATATTGTGTCTTGCGCGTTTACTTTTAGACACAAACAAACAGCAGAATCAGTCTTCAAAACATCTAATGCTTGCAGAAAGTAAATTTACTCATTCTGAACAAAGTCTGATGTCTAATGGTGATAACCTTGACTACGTGTAAGTTGGTAAAATCGACTGCACAGTGTTGCTGAGTTGTGTAAGATGTCACAAGCTGTACAAGAGATAGGAATCTGGCAACAAAACATTATTGTCTACATTGTGATCATGCATTCCATTTGCATGATTGGATTTATAAAAGGTTTCTATATTTCTATTGCTGTTGTAATAATTTATTAACAGGAGTTCAGGTTGTTGTTGTTTTTCATTTATGATTTTTGTTTTCTTTTTTTCATCTGGTTGTAGATAGTGGAATATTTGGAGTTGAACTTTTTGCTCATTGTCAACTTTGGCTGTAGTTACCATAAAATCATCTAAATTAACATGCCAATTAACAAAAACAAGCCCATCTGTGAAAGGTCATGTGGGGATCGTGACAAAAAGGATTAGAGGAGGAATGCAACAGAGGAGGGAGCGGGAGAGGGATGTGTTTGCATTGAATGAGAATGGATGACAGGGGGATTCTGATATAATGTTTTTAGGCTGTTGAAGACAAAAGCTGATGCTCTCTCCCCAGTCAGCAGGGCTTTGTGCTTCAAAGTTGTGTAGAACAGCAGAAGCCCAGAATTTTGGCTCATATTATGTTCAGCCAACTTGTGTTTCGTTAAATGTTGTCTAAGTGTGTTTTTATGAAGCAATTTATTTCTCAGGGGCAGAAACAAAAAGAGCATTTTTCCACTGCTGTGATTCATCAGTTTTATACTTTCATTAGAACGATGCGTCACAATGAGCAAAATTAAGATACAGCATCAACACTCTTTAAAGCCGCTGTCTTCTGTTCATGTTTTTTTTTTTTTCCGCGTTTAGATCAGGACCTGTAATTACTGTGAGCTATACGTCCACTCCCCAGAGCTCGAGCCAAATTAGCATCTTAAGTGGAAAGTCAAGCTCACCATGTTTGCATTTAAAGCTGTACAAGCCTCCAAACTTTTTCTTATATTTATTCTTTCATGTCCAGCTAGACAATGTAGCAAGGGTGAATAAAACCTGTTTTTTCTTTTTTTTGTTTGCTTACTTTGTGTTTGCTGTGAATGTGTGCGTAGGAAACATTGTGTGAATGTGTGCTTTTGTACCCAGACAATAGTGGCTGTTGTAGATAAAAACATCGTCAGGTGAAACTGCCCTCATTTTCCTGGGATGACTGGCGGAACCTGAAGTGTAGCATTTGTTAATGATCACTAATACTTGATAGCCAAAAGGTGAGCAAGGTCACTTGGAAAGATGTTGCACATGTGTCCCCTTGTTAAAGTAAAAAGTAGGCTATGTTATGTGAAAGTTATTATGTTGATTATGTAAGGAAGTAGTCACCAATCAGTAGGCTTTGTGTGGACTGGCAGCAGGTGCCAACGACAGCTTTTCAGGTTATGTCTATACTTAAATCTCTATGAGTGACACAGCAGGCTCCTGATGGGATCTGCCATTATTCTTAACAATCGTAATTTACTTTAATCGCTCCAGCTCCGTTCCGCATGGCAACGTGTCTGACAGGAGCCAAGACGGGGGTAGCATGATATAACTTCATCTACCTTGCTTTGTGAAATCATAAACATTGTCCCTTTGCTTTAAAGAGCTTTTTAAAGACCTGGGACAAGTGACAGGTTGCAAGGAAAAGCAATTAAAATGTACAGTCATGCTCATGACATGGAAATAGAGTGGGATGATGGAAATGTTGGCTATGGAAGACATTGTTTATCACATGTAGGAGCCCTGACCTGTTCAGTTTGAGTATTATCCAGAGACACAGACCTTAGCCTTCATTGTGATGACAGCAGATTGTTTTTCAAACCACTGTTGCATAAATGTTTGGAGGATGTCCTGGGTTTGGGTCAGATTTTCTGGAACAATGGCCTGACTCACTCATGCACGTACCCCGTCGTTCTTTATATCCCTCTTTTACTGCCTCTCAAACACACACACACATACACGAACTGACAGAGCACGAAGAAACTGCATCCAAACTTGCATCTCTTTTCTTAACAACTGTGGCTGTTTGCCTGATCATGGCTTGCCCACACTGCATTAGTCTTGACAGCCATTTCACATAAAGCTCACGCAAGTATAGTATTCAGGTCAATCTGCGACTAAGAACCTGATGACCTGAGGAAGAGGTTTGCTACAATAGTCATGTTTTCATCTATAAGCTGCACCACATGAGAATTTTGATTAGGCACAGAGTTATTTCTGGACCTGCTCTAATCACAGTGACTATTTGACACAGGTCTTATAATAACAGCCCACTGGCACTGGCTGTGGCTGTCCACAGACAACCCACCGTCTCTGGAATCAACGTTTTCTGATTTATTTATTTTTGACATGTTCAAGCTTTATTTTCCAGACACGTTCCGTTCCGAGGGGCTCGTTTGATGCCTTTGTAGCTTTTCGTATTCCTGCGCGTAAGCTAATGTCAGTGTCTTGGTTTCACATTCATCATTACTGTCAGAGCCAATGTGGCGTAAAAAGAGAATCGCAGGCTGCTCCGTTTTGACTGAAGTGTGGGAAATCACTGGTGTGGAATTTACTGTAGGTGCAAACAGGTCGAAGCAGGTTTTACAGTAGTAATCAGTGGTTCGCCTGCGGCTTTCATATCTGGACCTCAAAACAGGAAGGGGTTATGTGGGACAGAAGTATCACGGGTGCAAACACTTTGGTACGAGCAGCTGTAAGCAGTGTCTGATGATAGACTTGTGCGTGCTTGAAAAAAAAAAAAGGAGGAAACGTGCGACAGAGGCTTATGTGAACTAAACTGTTTTTGAGAGGACACTTCATTTGTCACATGTGAAGTCTTGTGGAGAGGTTTCACCTAATTACCCCCTTCCAATGAGAGATGGAGTCGCCTTCGTTTGCAGTCGCCTTCATTTTGAAAAGCATACTCTATCTTTTTCAAATGCCAAATTCAGCCAGAGGAAAGGCAGTCGTTTATCTGCTCTTTACACTTAGGCTTTTGAACATAGCCACAAGTATGTCACAAGTTTATGTTTCAATTGTGATTTTGAACTTTTAAGTTCGGCAATATGAGGTCCAGAAATGATCATATTTGTAAACGAGGAGAGAGCTGGAGAGTAAAGCTCAAAATGTAGTTGGACAAAAATATGCATCTTTATGACCAAGTATTTGAATGCACCTTAGACGTCATGCAAAATTATTTCTGTATTTATGAACTTCTTTTATGAGTCATAAGGCCCTGTCTTGTCACTGACAGTTTACTGTCTTCAGCTGTGTTTTTCTTCATAAAAAATATATTAAACTAACTGCTAAATAGGTTCCTTCGTCTTCGACGACTTGAGAGTTTCAGCAAAATATCAGATTACGCTGACAGACCATGTTGACTTGATTAGAGCCTACAGGTGACTGAGTGGTTTGGTACAATCCAGCACTCCCGTGGGGAAAACAGTAGCATGTGAGAAGTTAGAGCAGCAGTGTGGGAGGGCTGTTTGGACCCACCATCACCAAATAAGCTTATAAATCATTCAGTGTTCCGATTAAATTCCCAACACATGTTTGGTTTCAGGTTACATGCTAACTCCATGTGACCTCTGGGTTTTATAAGGTGACTATCACCATGCGTTACCAATGTAAAAAGCACATTTTTACTCCTTATTTTGAATTCTTGATTACATTCAGCTTAAGCGTATTTTAGTGGAATTGATTTTAAAGTAAATCCAATTTGCTGTTAATCTCTTCATTTCTTTGCATCCAGGTCATCCTTCCTGTCTCTTTCTTGCTTTATTTGGTCTGCTGTTGACATTGATTTGTTTCCATGGTTCTCTTCTTTTTTTTCTTTGTTGAACATCTCTTTTTCCATCCCAACCACCCCCCACCCTCACCCCCACTGGCATTTCTTAGCAATGTGCTTTTTGTTTCTTTCTTCTCTTCTTCTCCTCTTTTCCCTTCCCATCAGTCTTTACAGGGCATGCTCGCCTCCCTTCACTCTGAGCTTGACATTCAGAGGTATTTGATGAAAATCCAATTGCCCCACAGAGTTAGTTGGCCTTTTATCTTATCTGCATCATTCTGGTTAGTGTGTCAGTGTGTATGTGTGTGTTTGGCTATATTCTTACTAGTGCCTGCTGTGTAATCATGTTCCCAACACTTGTGCTCCTGGGTGCCTCACTGTTTGCTCTGTTTGTGCCTACCATCCTACCAGCTCTGGCCACAAAAACTTCCAAAGTAGCAACCTTATTATAGGAGTTTCATTGTTTGTGTCTGTGTACGAGTATGTGAGAGCAGCAGCATGTGCACGCAGGTGTGTTGGATAACCTCATGGGCCTTGCCTTGTGTCTCCATCTGCCATTAGCTTCGCAGCCCCAAATTGGTGCTAGAGAAGAAGAGTGTTTTATAACAGCTTTTCATTAGCACTTTCTGGCCCCTTAGTTACAGTTCTGCCTTATGTCTGAGTGGCATATTACCTTACAGTTGTCATGCCTTATCGTAGAACACAATAAGGAGAGCTGATCCTAAATGACATTTCATTATTCCTCAACACTTTTAAAGAACTTTAAATACTTGACAATCCACATTATAGTTTGTTTTCTGTCTTCCAATCTTTACACAACACATGAAGGCACATAAAATCTTGAAGTATAGACTCTTGTAGTACAATTAAATTATGACTGATTCTTAAAGTACAGTGATGTTCAGGTGGGAACGCTTAGGGAAGTGTTTGTATGACACTGACGTGTGAACATCCATCCAGGAAAAAAAACACATTTTTGCACATTTGCATGACTTTGGTTTGGGTTTTCTTTTATTGTTGAGCATGAGTGAACCTTAGAGTCAACATGAAAGGTATCTTTGATTTACAAAGCACATGACAGAGTCTATAGCTCCCTTCGCCAAGCACTTCAAACCAAAAGCCGTCTCAGTGTGATTTGTGAAAGGACCGAGGCGCCTAAAGGGTTGGCGGCAACTCCCTGCCAAGCAAAGTTAAAAGTGCTGTAATGGTCAGCATATGAAAGGGTTAGTTAGTTTCACGGCTCCACGATGTGATATTGTTATGACAGGCTGTCTGTGCCACCAGCTGGCTGCAAAATTTACAATGGAAGATGTCCAACACACATTTGTGCATTACTCCGTATCAACGCTGCCAACCCATACCCACTTTATGCCTCTTTTGATTCTGCATTGCTGGGTTTAATAACGAATGCTACATAGTCACTAACTGTATGGTTTTCTAAAGAATGTAAGACACGAAGAGTAAAATTTGAACATTTTAATGTCATTTTAAGATCAGAAAGTTCTTGCAGGTACAGTGTCACTGTGTAAACAAAGCGTTCATGTTCTCAGCCCTCACTGTGTTGTATCTTTTTGCCCCCCCTCCAGAGCAGAAGTCCAAAGCACGGCCCCAGCCCCCAGCCGAGTGTCGGCGACCAGGTCGACCACCTATCCCTGGCCTCCGTAGAATCATTGGACACCATGTCTGAGGCTGACGCACCCACAGCCTTCACCAGGGGCAGCCGGGTCCGTGCCAGCCTGCCTGTTGTTCGATCAACCAACCAAACAAAAGATCGCTCACTAGGTATGCTGTTTATTAGGTTTTTTCTGTTGCTGGTTATATATATTTTCAGATCATTTTAGAATGAAGTGTAAAATATTTGCATTGCTAAGATAAACAGGCGCTTTCCTGAAAGAAACTAAAAGAAACCTCAGACAAACTCAAGCATAGAAAGGGTGGTGACCTTTCTTGATTTTATTTAAACATTTGTGGCTGCAGCTATGAGCACTATGACAGTGGTTGTCAGAAATGTTCCCGAGCCTTGCACTAATTTGTTCATTGAATTGTATATTTTTAGGCAGTGCTGCCTAAGGGCCTGAAGATCACAGCTCCTCTGTGCTGGATTTTAGCCTTGCCCCTTGTGCATAAAGATTTCTTGAGATTCTTTCAATCTCTTAAAGTCACATTATACAGCGTTGGATCCAGCTCATTTCTGTTGAAAGTTTCTGCCACAAAAATACTCTCTCAGTCTTAATAAGGAATGAGCTATGATGCCTCAGCTTCCCATTTAGTGAACAGAGGTTTATTCAAATCTTTTTGCCTTCATGTCTGCCTGCCAACAGTTATACAAGCTTTGCTGCAACTAAATAAAACCATGTTCATATTTACTTATAAGGTTTTTATTATTATATATATATATATATATTCTCTGTATTTATATTTTAAAGACGTGTGTAAGAAAACAAATTTGAATGACACACTCTGTGATGACATACCTGTGACGTCTCCCTTTACAACAATATCAGTCTTTATCATTACCTTTGTAACAAAATTGCCTGTTACTAGACTAAGTTGATGCTCGTCTTCCAAATGAATGCAGCAGAATATTGTGCTCTTGTACAGCAACTGCATCCACTACTGTAAGACTTGGCTTCTTTAGGTATGACACGAGGGCCTACAGCATCTAATTTCATGCCACAAACTTCAAAAAGTGCATGTAGGAGCAAAACACACCAAAAATCTTTTCTACCTAGCTTTTTATGTAGCATGGTAGCTTTTTAGTTCAGTAAGTTGTAGAACAACACAGGATTGCTTTATCCAATGCTTTCACAATTGTATAAGTTTTCTGACTTTGTATATTTAAGGTTGTAACTAATGTTTTGCTGATTTAGAAATCTCAAGCCATAGTATTTATGGCTGATGGTGCTATGGCTGGCTACTGTATGTCTTAAATATAAAGAATAAAAACAGTGTTGACAAGAAGGTTGAAAACCTAACTTTTAGCCAAGAGAAACTTTATGTAAATATAAATATGAAATGAATATGAAGTTGTTAGCTTTGGTGTACAGTCTTTTACAGAATCTGAATGTGTTGAACCTCATTCTTTTTATACAGTGTGTTTAGCTTTGATATGAGCTCTGACTATAGTTGTTAATTACAAAATGATGTCACCTATGTTATAGGTGACATGCATAGCATAATATCTATGCTATGCTATATTATTTAAAGATGATTTTACCATAATTTTGATTTAACCTAAATAAAACTCATATAAATGGCATGTTGTTTGAGGAAATCTGGAGAAGTATGTCAGACTGGTCCAGGACATGTATGAGGACAGCAGGACAGTGGTGAGGTGCGCTATAGGAGTGACAGATAGCTTCAGTGTGGAGGTGGGACTGCATCAAGGATTGACTCTGGCTCTTTTCCCCCTGCTTGTTTTTTTAATTTTTAATTTTTAAAATGTTCAGATTGTAAATCAATATTAACGTAGCAAACATTCTCATGATATGGCACAAAAACAACCCACAGTATAGCAAAACAAGAGTCTTTACAACTTAGTTCGATTTTTTCTGATTTATGTGCCCAAATCAAATGGTTAAGCTCAAGTTTTCTTACTTAAGGTTTTGTTTCCAGTTTGCTACCATGACTCTGTTTAATGCAGCAAAGCAAAGTTTAAGGTGCCACCTTTAGATAACACAAGGAAACCTAATTTATTCGCTTTGAATCAATAAATGGATTTTGCTCTGAATTTACTTCATTGAATAGAAATACATCAACTGTTCTGTACACTTCTTTACTACAACACAAGTAAAAATTCACATTACATTAAACTTACACTTACAGAGTTGCATGATATTTTGTAGGTGATAGCTGATAACTAAAAATGTTGTTTGTATAATATGCATGCTTACATACAAGGCCGTTCAGTGTGCTGATAGGTTGCTGCATTGCTGCAAAGAGTTTGCAAAGTTTCCCAAAAAAGTTTGCAGCGTGTAAATTTTTTCAGAGGATTTCCTTCGATCTCAGCTCACAGCTCACCAAGGCATTTGCTTTTGGATGAAAGGAGCTGGAATACCTTGAGATCAAGTTGAAAAGGAACGAACCCCGGGGTGTCTCTTTTTCATTCTTTCTGGTGCCTTTAGTGCAACAAAACCTATTTACGAAACGAAAATTGCAAACAAAGAACCCAACCAGTGAACTTCGGAAAAACAAAATTACATTTGGATGCACACGGAGTGACGCGCACGATTTTACTCTCCCTTTTTCCATCAACAACATCAGGACAAAGCGTCGGGACAGTGGGGGGTTATGGTGTGATGAAGGGGAGGAGGAAAAAAAAAACGGGGGGCACCACTTTACAGCCACCTCCCTCCCACAGTGTTTCACACACATGCATGCGCACAGAGGCAAAAGCACATGCCTCACTTGGTCCCAACGGACATTTGGGGATTCCTTGTGTCCTCGTCTCGTGCTGCAGGAGCTGCAGCCTAGTCTTTTCTTTTTCATAAGAAACAGACAAAAGGAGCCCCTAATGTGAGTATAACATTTGTTTAAGAGCTTATTTTTAATTACACTGTATTTTATACTACTGTAATGTAGTGTTTTGCTTATTAGTTGTTGCAACTTCAAATTCGTAATAGTTGAAATGGAGCGAAAGGATGGCAGTGTTTATTTTTTATTTTAGTATCTTACTGGACAAATGTGAAAACCTAACAGGTTTTCTAAGCCGTGGCCATTTGGTTACAAAACCCACGAGCCATTTGCTTCCTGAGTGCAAAACCAGGCACTTAGTGATGTAACACCATCACTTCTAGTTATAGCTTGCACATTAAACTTTGTTGTTGCAAAGCCAAGGAAATCCCCATAAAGCATGTTTAATCATTGCCACTTTGTCGTCTAAACTTTTTTGTTTTACTTGCTAACATCTGGATGAAAGCTCGCCAACAGTTACTGTAACTGATCTCATAGAGAAGAGAGATGTTTCGTCCAAACGGGCACTTTGTCGGGGAACCCGGAGAGACCTGAAAGTGCAGTGGCGAGACTCAGCATTTTTATTTCTTGGCTTTGCCTTCGCTGTCTGGTGAAGCGTGTGGAATCTTGTATAATATTTCACCAACATCTGCTAGCTTTTACTGGCTTGTTTTTTTTTTTTAAGAAGCTTACACCAAGTAAAATCATGCCTGCATACCTTAAACAGAGTTATTTTTACTGGAAAAATGCAACCGAGACTTTGAAATATCCTCTGCATGTTGGGAGTGATTTTTTTTGGATAAAATCAACCATATTTGATTTCACTTATTTAACCAATTACACAATTTGAGGAAGTTCTAATGTTGCCACTGCCGGGGAAAAAAAATAAAAAATCTGTACCATTTGAATTCTAACACAAGTGAGCTTGTTTTTCCTTCCCTGGCACTGTTTATACAAGTGCAGGGTAGGCGTGTTCATAAATTTTGTGGGAGAGACATCTGTTTTTCTAAAACACAGTACAGAAGCCACACCCAGGGTTCAGAGGTTCAAGCTTTGGTCTCTTTGATTCGCAGCATTTACTGTTCCACCCTGAGCACACAGCTTTGCTCTCTACTCCAGCGCCAATTCACTACATTATTATCAAGAAATGTTTTTTTGTTTTTTTTCATTAGTTAATAACAAAAAGCATGTTGATTTCCAGCACTGACAGGAGTTGACTGCGGTAATACTTCTCCTGCAAACAGATCTCTAAGTATAAAGTGTAAACACAATAAAACTGTAAACAAGTCTGAGTCAAAACCATTGGCTTCGAAGCGTTCGAGACGAATCAAATGACGCATATATGGAAATTACATTGCTGTCATTGCAAAGTTGTGTAAACTCTCACTTCAGCCAAAACACTCTTTGTCTGTCCTTAGGTGTTCTTTACCTGCAGTACGGTGACGAGACCAAACAGATCCGCATGCCCAATGAGATCACCAGCATCGACACCATCAGAGCTCTGTTCGTCAGTGCCTTCCCGCAGCAGCTCACCATGAAGATGCTGGAGTCGCCCAGCGTTGCCATCTACGTCAAAGACGACATGAGGAACATGTACTACGAACTTGCGGATGTCAGGTAAAAATATGTTTGTGTGTAGAATTCAGAAAAAGGAATGGCAGCTATGCACAAACCAGATAAATGAATAAAAAAGACATCTAAGCTATGTAAAAAAAAAAAAAAAAGAAAATTGTCTGTTTTTTTTTAAAAGTCCTGTCTATTCTCCTGTCATTACTACTAGAATAATGGAAGTTGTTTCACAATAAAAGTATTTAAGGAAACCGACCTAGTATTATCCTAGAAATCCATCACACCAAAGTGTCCTCTCTGCAGGTCCGGTCTAATATTTGACCCCTTTGTGCAAGCTTTCCCTGAACAGGAAATGTTTCTGGTCAGGAAAACTCACATCCTCTTCCCCTCCATGTTAGAAAGGAAGTTATTTGGAGTCTGAGCTGTTTGGGAGCATGTCTCTAAAACACTCAAACTTAATGTAACTCAAAATGTTCATGGCTTTCCTTTTTTACCGTCTTCTCTTACGTGGTAAAAGTTTCATTCTGCAAACTTTCAGCTGTGTGAGCTTCGTTTCTTTCTACTTTTAGGAATATAATTTTCTAAGCACCGTGTTGTGTGTGCTGCAGCATTTAGAAGCGTAGCAACGCAGAGTCTAGCTCACAGCCTTTTGTTTTTCTTCTTTTTGTGCCTTGTTCCCTGGTTTGGTATTCTCTTGAATAATTTATTGATAATACTGCAGAGCTCGTGTATTGATGAAATAAAGAGGGAAAAAACAACAACCCTTTGATTCAAAAAGAAACTTTGCTCCTTTTGTCCCTAGAATTCCTGCTCAGGTAAGGTGTGTACTTTGTGACTAATTCTTTATTAGGGTTATAAACACTGATCTTGTGACACTTTAAGTGAGTGTTCAGAGTGCAATAGAGAGTGAGATGTAGACATGGGAATAACAGACCTGTTTGTCACTTGTTAGCGGAACCACGTTTCAGGAAGCTTTTAGGATTTTTTTCTTCCTAGACTTTTAGGATTTAGAGAAAATGTCACAAAACGGAAGGTTTTCAGAGCCAGTGTCGGGGTATGTGCCCCTGGCTGAAGTGCTAAAGAGATCCAGGCTGAGACAGGATCGACCGTTCTCCGACGGAGATGCCTGGGCTGCTTTCTTACAACCGAACACTTTCTTTTCGCACAGGAACATTACAGACCACTCCTGCCTGAAGGTGTACCACAAAGACCCAGCACAGGCATTCAGCCATGGGCCCCGACCTGCCAACGGGGATGCCAGGGTGAGTGTGTGGCCGTTGCTTACACAGCAGTGAAAAAATGTCTCAGCAGCAGCAGCTGTGGGGACATGAATAGATTTGTTGCAATTAAAATAGAGCCCTGCCTCCAGTTCTTTTTCTTCTCACATCCTGTTTGCAGTTGAGGGAAGGAATGTCCCCCTGCCTCTTGTTAATCTGCTAAAAGAGGGGGGTCTTATTGTTCTCCCGGGGGCCTACCTTTGGGTCTCCCCTGCACGGTCTGCTGCCGCTTTTTAAGGGATAATTCAACTCAGTTCTTATGACTATTCCTCTTAAAACCCCCTGCTTCCTCCAATAAAAATTCTAATCATTTTTTTCTAATTCTGTTTATTTTCTGTTAATGTAACAAAAGTAAAATTCAAAAATCCCTTTCCTTCAGTGTTCTGTCTTCAAATCGGTCTCTCCATTCTGCATGACCCTTTATCTAACTTTGCTGTTTCTTTTGGCCTGCGAAAGAATTACAGCAGGTTTTGCAAATATCGTTCTAAAACAAAATCGTAGAATCGTAACTGTTCGAATTGTGTTTTAAAGCACTGGTTGTGCATTTAGCAGTTTTAAATACCAAAGAAAAACTGGATAAGAAGAACTGAGCATAAAAACACAATGCAGCTTTTTTTATTCTTGAGCAATAGCTGTGAATTTTTTCAGCATTACGTAACAGACATCAAACAACACATGCAGTCACTGTTTAACCAACAAGCAATTAACGCAAGCACAAAGTTTACACAAGGCCTTGAGATATGGAGGTTAAACGTAGATAATATGAAATTTGTTTATTCTCATTTGTTGTATTATTTCAAACTAACACTGCTTTAGCTGAAAGTGTTGAGTATTTTTGCATTTAAATATTAACATATTGACATGTTTTACCATTTTAGAGCCAAAGGCAATGAAAACTGTTCTTTGCAGATGTCAAAGTGATTGTGAAGATTTAGTTTATGTTTTATGTTCCCCTTAAAAAAATGTTGATAGCTATATAGAGTAGTTTTTGTCAAAATCTTTTAAATAAATGCAGCTGCAAGCACTGATGAAGCAGCCGAGAGGTTAACCTAGTCACTGTCTCCATAGCAACTAGATATGATCAAGTTAAAAGTAAGCCTGTAAGCACTGATTAGACTCCCACAAGTGATTAAAAGACTCAAAAGTTGTTGAATCCAAACACCAGGTTTGGAAAATGAAATAAACAGTTGCAGTGAAGTGGGCTCACTCGGTTTAACGTTACCAATGGTTTTGATTGGACAAACTGTTTGGAAAACCTCAAAAAATGTTCAACCCGCTGTGGTTGAAAGTTTTGGTCAGCATTAAGTTGTCACCATCTTTGGTTTTTTGGGGGGTTTTGGGATTTTGATTTTTGCAAACATAAGAGAAAAGTCTATACTCGATTATTAATGATGCTCTAACCACACCAGTCTGTAAGTTTAGGTTTTAAAGTAATGAAAAGTTTCTCTTTGGACATTGTTGTAATCACAGGGCAAATTATCCTTTTTTTTCTCTTTAAAAACATTCTGTTTCTGCTCTTCATTTAGTTATTTGAACGTGGCTTTCTTTGAGGACTGATTCGTTTACAAAGCCAGCTCAAGTGGGCATTTATGGAGCTGACACAGTGACTGCCTGATTTTGTGAAAATTTGAAGTCCGCACGACAACTGTGCCAACATTGGTAAAGATTGTAAAACAATGTGGAATCAAAATGTGCCTTGACTTTCAAAATGGGATACATGGTTTAAAAATTACAAGCAGAAATGCACAGCCAACGTTAACCCACTGGTTGTAAGAGATACTGCAAGAGGCAGGCATGTAGCATAGTGAAAACAGTCAGGGTGGGGCTGCATTGACTCCTGAAGACAGCCAGCTTTACATTTTGAAATTTAGAAATTATACTTAAATAATACGGGCAGTGCTATAAAGTAATGAGCAGCAAGTCAAATACTTTTTAGTGAAGGTGTTCTGTGGACTTCAGAGCGTTCTCTTGACTTGCAGGAATGCCTGGTCCCAGATCTTATACCACACTCATGTCTGTTGTTGATTTACGTTTTCTGGCCAGAGAAGCCCAAACTAGGCTGTCTGTGGTTATCAAACCTGGTTTTATGTCTGTAACTGATAGGTGCAAGGTGGACAAATGTGCGGTGCACGATAACTGTTAGGTATTTACTTGCATTTTCTAATTTTTCTTTATTTTATTCAGCAGCAAAGCAGAAATACATATTTGTAGTTCTCTCATGGATTGCAAAGCAGTGGCAAGATCCTTTCGGGCTTCAATAGTCATCAATAGTGGCTGTCAGAAGTTATGTTATGTGCACAAAACAAAAAAGGGTATTTTGTAAACAGGAGTTTAGTTATTGGCCAGCTTCTCATCTGTTCCGCTCAAAAGCAGTTCATCCAATTTTTAGATTTTGTTAAACAAAAAAAGTAATATTTGTCTCCCTTGGTTTTTAAATCAGAAATGCTATTATGCACACATTCATGCATAGTACACTGAGCCAAACAAGCTCTTTAAATGTTTGCACACTTCTGTATTAACTTCACAGCACAGCTCCTTATCTGTTTAGCTTGGCTCACGCTGGGGTCCTGCAGTTTGTGAATCAGTTTAGAAACCTTATCCACTGCTGACACAGCAAGAGATTGAAGCAACTTTGTGCACACAAATCAAACAGGACGCCCCTATTATTGAGGGCTTAAGATCACGGTGGAAAAATAAGCCTGTGTGTCAAACTTACACAGATGTGTTTGACACGGCTTCACACTGGTCTGATACGGTAACTCTTATGCTTGTTTTTCAAGAGTCTTTGGCTTCTTTTTTTTTATCATCTCAACAAGATGAAACATATGTTTTGGGTTGTGATGGGCTCAGACTGTTTTGAAATGGCTCGCTTGGAATGGGAAAAGCAATCACGGATGTGAAATGTTCATGAAAGTGAAGCTTTTGTTAGAAAATGTTGGCGTCTTTATTAGTTGAAGTTGAGTTTGATAAATTGGGTTGGTTCTGACCCAGTGGTAAGGAGGTCATCTTTCAGTCAAGGGAGCAGAAGTTTGAGCCCCAGCCCCTGCAATGTGCCGAAGTGCCCTCGGGCAAGTCATTGAACCCTCCACTGCCCCAATATGCTTATTGGTGTAATAGTGAGGATATAAAAGTGCTGGGCAAAATATATAATAGAAAGCACTGCATGAATATCTTTGTGAATGGAGAGGTAACCTGAAGAGGTTAAAATGGTGCTTTATAGGTGTGAACCATTTACCTCAATGTTCTGCAGCGACACTGTGCTTTTTGGATTCCCTTTAAAGCCTTTCGCTGCTTCGTCAGACATAGTGTAGGGCTATTTGTGGACTGTGTGAACTTTCACTGCAAACGTGTTTTTCTCCCTATTATCACAGCCAAGCACGAACCTTTGTTACTGTACACCCTGAGCAATTGTTGTTTTCCAGTCCATGCAACCCCACATGCTTTTGCACACGTAACAGTCACACCCACATTATTATCCTTTTCACAACGATAATCTGTTTTGGCACTTGGCAAAACGAGGACAAAGACAGTAAAGAAGTGTGCCTGAAGTTTTTAAGAAAGCTTGCATTACCTTTTTTTTTATGACTTGTCTTGACGACAAGGTGTAGCCTGTGAGTCATGCTGTGGTGAAACAATAACTTGTTTATTTGACAGGAAGGCAAATGGATTGGATTCAGCTCTACACGTGACGCCCTCCTGCACAGTGTTATCGTACACAGCATATCACAGATCCTAGGGTTTATCCCTGTTTCAGTTGTTCCAGTTAACTTTTAGTTTTCTGAAAAGGCAACCCAATCTGCAAATGGAAAACTTTGTTGCTTTAATTGTACTTTATACCTCTTAGCTAGGCTTTGCTGTTAAGTGTTTTCTGGAACAGCAGCTCTACTGGGTGTGGGAACAAAATGTTCAAAACATTTACGTTTTGCTTTTTCCGGGATATTGAAATACAAGTAAAGGAAGTGCTTCAAAGCTAATAAAAAAAACTAATAAAAACTAATAAAAAAATGTGATCAAACATGTTGAAAGTGATTGTGAAAACACGTAGCTGATGGCTTACCACGTTAACATTTGCTGCAAATCTTTAAGACTTTCACCACATTTAGTGGTTTTAATAAAATTTGTATGCCATATTTTCCTTATCATACTTCCTTACCTTAGGAGGCCACTATTGTTATTGTATACAAACCATTCGTAGTTCTTTTGGGTTAACAATCAGTGAAAAAATATAGCAGACTGGCTAAAGAGACAAAGTTAGAGAGCTCTTGTTGCAAATTAACCAGCTGCAGTCTAACCCTGGGGATGCATTTTTTAAGAAAGCCACAGTCTTATCTTCAGTAGAGCAAGTTTATTTAAAGCTGGGAAAAAAATCATCTTAGATATAAAAAGCAAACCCTTAAGAACCTTGAGCCAAACAAAGAATCTTGTTGTCGTGAGTCTGTGATATTGTTTTGTAAAGGCCTGTGGGCATAATATCCAGTAAATACTGTGTACCTTGTGTACGTAGCCTTCCAAGTAACTACTTTCTCTTTCTGCAAAGTGTGCTGACGATGTGTTTTCTTTTGAAAAGCAACATTATAAACTGGGTTAAATGGATGTTTTTGTTTCAAGGCAACTTCAGTGCTGGTACACAAGATACAGAAGTAAAAAATATTAGCTATGTCTCAAGAGAATAAGTCTAATATATGTTGTTTTAAGTAATTTTGTTAAAAGTGTTAGTCTTACTCTGTATAATATAATTAGGAATTATAATATTTTGCATACTTGTGTTTTTTCCAGATGCACAGCGAGATGGCACATGCTGCTCGTGATGGTCAGCACCCTCTAAGACATCCACCCATGGGTC
The DNA here is from genome assembly GCF_001649575.2 of Kryptolebias marmoratus. Taxonomy (NCBI): domain Eukaryota; kingdom Metazoa; phylum Chordata; class Actinopteri; order Cyprinodontiformes; family Rivulidae; genus Kryptolebias; species Kryptolebias marmoratus. The sequence goes on from NC_051450.1 coordinate 14,717,910, forward strand.
CCCCCTCACACCATCTCATGCAGGGAGCACTCCCTCCAACTCCCCACTCCATGCCCCCGTCACCCTCTAGAATCCCATTTGGCCCTCGACAGAACTCTGTACCTGGGAGTGCCACTATCCCAAGAGATAGACTGTCTAATGCCAATCCTCCGGCCCGTTCCAACTCTCCTTGTTCTAGCGCTATACTTGAGAGACGAGACGTCAAGCCAGATGAAAACCTGGGTGCGAAGAGCCACAGTCTAGCCAGAGGGAATGAGGGGTTGTATGCAGATCCATATCTGCTCCAAGAGGGGAGAATCGGGATTGCTACTGCCCACGGACCACACCCAAGCCCTGGGCTTGATGGTCCAGAACACGGCATGGGGACATTTCACCGTGCATCCATCCGCTCCACAAGCTCTTATGGTGGGCCCAGTCCCACAGACACTGTGGATCACCCTTCTCTGTACAGACAGAAGTCAAGAAACAGCCAACTGCCTACACTGGGTTCCAAGACTCCTCCTCCATCCCCTCACAGGATGACTGAGGTACGAATGATTGACATCCATGGCATGCCTCCTCATGGTCTGCCACCTCACGGCGTGCCGCCTCATGGTGTTCCCATGGAGAGAAGCTCACCAGTTCGACAGTCCTTCAGGAAGGACGAAGTTACAGGGACCAAGCCCAGGAACAGTGTGGGTTCACCTGTGCTTTCAGACCCTCAGGGTTACTCCCAGAATCCCCTTTCAGCTCAAAGTGACCAGTAAGTACCCGGGGACCGGAATGCTACAGACATTAATTTGGGTGGGATTAAAGCACTGCATGGGAGCATGGACTAATTCTGCATCCCAGTTTTACATTCACCATGAGTTGCTGAGCTCTTGTGCCTGTTCTGACTCTAATTCATCCTCCATGAGCAAAACCAAGAGTATGTGTCCTATCATTGTCTGTCAACTTTAAATCCTGTAAATTAGGTTCAGTAGACTAATCCACATATTACGTTTCAGCATGGTTTGTCTAAACAAACATATTTCACAAAGCTGACCATTGCTTTCAAAATGTTGATAACCTTAGATTGTCGGGACGTAGACAAAGCTACCAACAAGAAAATAAAGATTTTCTTTGTGTTACTTTGAACATTGATCCATCAACAATATATAAACACAGCTGAATAGCAAGAGGAATGCTTGCTTAATAGACAAGAAAATTGGGCTTTCTGTAAAGAGAGTTGACAAAGAATATGCACATACCAAAAACCATAGAAAATATTGACCAGGTTTGCCCTATTAGTCGAACAGATCATCCTAGTCCACCTGCGAGACTTAAAACCTCAGTTAAAAACACTTTGGGACAAATTTTAATCCTCAAAATAAATATGGTCCCACAGAGTTCCATGTAGCTTTCATAGAATAATCATTTACCTGTAAAATACTATGAGACACTGAGGCTAGGAATGATTGTGATCACATTGACTTTGTGTCACAGCGATGACCTCAATCTGTCCGGTGTCCTCAACGTGCCCCATATCCTTCCTAAAAATAGATGATTAGATCTGAAGACAAAAGTTGCTCTCTTTTCCAAGATCTTGGCTTATAAAGGAATGCCATTGGAAGAGTTCCTGTTCCCTCTTCTGGCCTTTTAGGTTTTTTCATACGGTATAATTTTCAAATTGTTCTTTCACTCTGTGCTTAGTGGCTACCTGGTGAATGACTATTGTTTGAGCCAAAAAAAAAAAAGTTAGGACTTAACCCTGGGAGTCATTCAGAAATATTTGTATATCAGTGAAAAGGAAATTCATGTTCAAGTATTAAGGAAGAAAAGATTAATTTGCTAACAACTCCCTTGTTGTCATAGATTTACATTAGCAGCAGCTGTGGTATCAGTAGAATTTTCTAATGTTTCTGCAGAGAGCGAATGAAGTTTATGGAGCAACAGATTGCCAGCTTGAGTGGTCTTGTTCATCATGCACTTTTAAAGAACCCAAACTCTAGTGGCAACAAGGCACCTCAAAGGTAAGCAACCACAGAGTAGAAGTGACGTATTCAGGAAAACTGAGATTTCAATGAACGACCTGGAGATTCAGGTAAACCAGGAAAAATAAAGTATTTTCTCAATAATGGCTGCCTCAAAGACTCAGGATTGTCTGGTGAAAAGTAAATAGGTTTGTCTGTCTGTAAATCAATATTTAAATATAAATGACCACTAAATATGGTTTATTTGGCATCATTTCAAGACACTGCTTTTGGATCTTCTATGTAGAACCCCAGTTTTAACTTAAAGATTAGTGTGAAATGCCTGTGACTGCAGTGAATTTGTATGTTTTTGTGCCATAATGATAAAGCTTGTTAACATCATTAACATCATTTTAACCTCTCTGGTTTGTCATTTTTTTTCTTGTCATGCTTTGTTTTATGTATTTAATGTTACTAAAATTAACCTGCAAACCTAAAGTTTGTCCCACAAACACAACTTAAAAAAAAATAGTTGTTTTCAAAATTCTGTTTTAATGAATTTTCCTTGCTGCAGTGAAAGACCACCGAAGACCTCGTCCCCAGCTCACAGTGCTCAGAGTTCAGGTTAGTAGCACTGTATTTCTCTGCAGCCTTTCTTCTTCAACAACCCTTTTAATGCCAGAACGTCTTGTCCAGACAAGCCCACACTTCACTGTCAGTCTGCAGCGAGCAGAGCTGAGGAGAGGCGAAACAAAGTCAGGCTTCCTTGCTTGTCATCAGCTCATATGCTCACAATCCTCTCCCTGATACATGGAGTTGAATTGGAGTTAAGAGATGAGAGCCAGCAGAGCTCACCCGAAAGCCCCTCAGAGCAATTCATAAAACAAGATGCTGTTGCTTCCAAAGCTTGACGATCACTCGGTGATTCAGTGATCCAATCTTTGCTGTGCACTGATCTGCCACCCAATTTGAGTTGATGAAAAGATCTGCAACCTCCTTTGCCCGTGGCAGAGCAAAACATTACACTATTTATCTGACTTAATTTGTTTTTTTACAGACTCCCAAAGCTTTGTCAGTCCTGCTATCTGTCGTGCCTCTCTATGCAAAACAATGAACGAGAATTATAATGAAAATAACCTCAAACAAGTCCTATCATGTCTATGCTTAGAATAAGTGCGTGCATATAAATCAGAGCAAACAAGGTGTCCTGTCTTCACTTAACTCCACACATGCTCCCTCGACTCTGCCTGTAAAGTTGTGGAGTACGGCAGGCAATTTTAACATATAAGCAAATCACAATCCTGTCACTAGTTACTATTTTTGATATGAATAATAAAATTTCTCCTAGTAAAAATACTAAGAAGAAACCCCATTTTTGATATCTAAAATAGTTCATAGAGGTAGGAATGTGATTTAAATATATATTAAAACGGTCTGCCGTACACGGGCCCATCTCGAGGGAGCAAACAGGCAGAGTTGAGCCCGCAGATTATTATGCAAATATTGCTCATACAAATGAAATATTGTTAACCAAGCTGTTCAGTGAGTATGCATACAATCTAAAAACTTTGAAAGGAAAAAAATGTAGCCCACCAAAAGCAACATGAGGACAATGTCCAAAGCAAGAAAGCAAGAAGCAAGAAAAAAAGCTGCATTCCCTCGTTATGACGTGTGGTCCAGGCTGGTGCGTCGCATAAAAATACATCATCAGTTAGTTTTATCGCTGGGTGGCAAATGATTACTGTCAGAAATTATTCTTGCGATATCATAAATATTACAATATATCCCATCCCTACTTTTCAGTACTTTTTGTGTTGGGATTGAATAAATCTTCTAAACATTAGGAACATTAAAAACATTAGTCTGGTCTTCCATCTCATCAAAGGAACCACAAATTAAAGAGGTTTCTTCAGTGCTGTCGTACAGTGTGCGTGCACTTTTTTTAATAACTTTTTTTTTCATGGACAAAAGCAGCAGCAGTTTACACTGGAACTTGTATTTCAGGTCTGGGAATTTGTAGGATATAGTGTGAACAGATATTTGGGATTTTACAAAAATACAAGTCCATTACTGCCTAACAGTGCATGTCTACTTTTGACAAAGGTTCAAAGGATTGCTTTCCCCAAAAACTGACATTCTTTGGCCTGACTGTAAAGTTTTCAAGGTCTGATCATTTGGTATTTATCTGAGATACGTTTTGAGATATGGTTACATCTTGCGCTGTTGTTGCACCCAGTTTAGGACCTAAATAGCTCTTCCGAAGCAATTACCATGGCTATTTTTGTTTTTGGCAGAAATTGGAAACACTTTATACCTAAAGTTTTGCAAAGAAAGCAGTTTACAGCTGGATTTGTAGATTTTTCCAGACCACTTTTGTCTTCAAGTATATGTTGTATTATTAATATTTCACCCCACCCGCCTGTGATCAAATTGTATGTAACTACACTACTGCATATTGGCCTAAATCTCAGATATTATTGCATTACAAAAATTAAACTATTCCTGTGGTGGCAAATAAAGAAAGACATGTCAGTTTCAACCTCTTTTTATCAGTTACTTCTAAATTTCTTCCATTAGAAGCCAGTGGTGCTGCCTGAAAAAGGTCCTTCAAATCAAAACTCATGCTGAGGTTTGAACTAAATTATTATTGCTTTTGACCATTTAGGGCATTTTTTCCAAGCCACAAACATTACCTCTATTGGTTTCCATGGTTCCAGCCTCCCATGGCTCTGAAAAAGCTTTGACAGACATTTTAAAATTGCAGTCGGTCTTAGTGTTGGTATATCTGTGCTCATTGTGCAGGCAGAAAAAAGAGATTTAGAAAAACCTTAACTAAAAATTGTTTTGTTTTGTTTTTTCCTGACCTAGGTGGTTCTCCAGTCTTGGCTCCAAAAAGCAGTGCAGCCTCATCAGACAAGAACTTAGCTCCTCTTAAAGTCAACCTCCTGCAGTTCAGGAAGAATGTGTCTGACCTCAGGGTGCAACTCCATCAGATGAGACAGTTGCAGGCAAGAACTGTTTTCCCCTTTTAATTGGTTCAGTTTTGTGTCATTTTAGATGTGCGCCTGTCCTCTGCTTCTTTAGAACTCTGCTGGTTCGTTAGTTTCGAGGGTTCTCGATATACCCCTGTTTCACCGTGTACATCCCCTACAGCTCCAGAATCAGGAGGTGTTGCGGGTGCAGCTGAAGCGAGCAGAGCAGGAAATCAGTATTAAACTCACAGAGGCCATGCGGCGTCTCGAAGACCCCGTCCAGAGGCAGCGAGTTCTGGTGGAAGAGGACCGGCAGAAGTACTTGGTTATGGAGGAGCGTGTCCTCACACAGCTCAGGTGAGAATGCACAAAAAGCCACGGATGATTAACCTCATGTCAAATGAGTTGAGGTGATATTTTAAAGTAAAAGCAACACCAATGACAATAAAAAATATATACATTGTTCAAAGATTTGCAGATATTTTATATATTATTTTGTTAAAAATATGACAAAAGGAACAAGTCAAATGTAGAAAAAGAAATGTAGTTTTCTTCTTTTTCTAAATTTGGTGTCAGTAAGGGGCTTGCTTGGTCAGTAACATGATTTAGTATATAACAAAAGGGCTAAATCTTTTAAAAGTTAAAATAGGAAGGTGTTTACAGCTTTGTTGGTACTGTGTTTACAAAAAGGGATCAGTTATCGGTTTTAGTTCATGTGAAGGTCATATGATCGGTGCTTAGTTAAGTTTTAGATTTATTTAATGTTTTCCATCGTTTTTGTATACTTGTTTCTGCAAAACTACAGTTTTATGTTCAGTGTTTGATTTTGAGAACCTGTTTCCTATTTTTGGTTGTGGTTAGCTTTTTTTCCTGCCCATGTTTCACAGCAACATGTTAGTACCATTTGGTTTGGTTTATCACTCTGGATTCCTGTTTCTTTTGTAGTTTCTGAATGTCCTGCCCTTCCTGCCATTCTTAGTTTTGTAATGTTTAGTTACTGTATTAAAACCTTTTTATTTTGTTGGTCACTGCCTCTTGAAAGTCCTGCAGTTGGTTCCTTGACTCCATTTTGTGACAGCATTGATGGATCAAAAGTGGAGGTTCTTTTAGTAAATCCTGGACAGAGCACTCTCATGATGTAAGGAATAAACAGTTTTAACAGGATACATACATATACTGCAGCAAATAGTTGTTATACGTGAAAATATTTAGCACAAATTTTGTGAAAAACAACAAAGGAACTACTAAATGTAGCTGAAATCTTATGTCAAGGAGGATTGGAAAAACGTTTAGTTTTAAAAGTTACAGCAGTTCATCAAACACTTGTTTATGCTGGCATCAAATGTAGAAAAACAGGTAATTATGTTTTAGCTTTCAACATTTAGTGTTCTTTTTTTCTGTATTATTTTCATGTTATTACAGAGTTCGAATAATTTGCATGGTGAAGTAGGTTGTCTTTTGCACTAAAGCTTTTCACAAGCTTTAAAGCAGACACACCCAGGTAATGCCAGTCAGTGTTTCTCCATTTGTAGGAAATTCCCCAAAAGGTTTCATCTTCATCAGCTCACTTGAGCCATTCAATCCTTAACTCTTTGACAAGCCAACACCCTCCAAATTGTAGCCCACAGGTTTATGCAAGCAGTGCGTGTGTGTGTGTGTGAGTGCTCAGTGCAGAACAATGGACCTAACCGTGGAGTAATTACTTACTACCCCGTTCTTACTTTAATTCACTCGCCTCATCACGCCAACACGGAGCAGTAATTAAATCCCTTTTATTTTTACGTTTACAAGGTGAGGTCAAACCTTGTTGTCTCACAAGACCGTGGTGAGCAGAGGCTTGGGTAAATTCAGTTGACAGTAACTGATGAGAGACGAAATGGTAAAAGCCAATGAGTTGACGCTAGAATAAGCTCTGCATTATTCTTTAAATCCATCCTTTTGAGTCAGCAAAACAAGTCTGCTTTCACTTTAAATGAGGCGTGGTAATAAGAGCTGCTCAGCTTGAAGACGACTCAAATAAGAGAACTAGAAGAGAAAAACACCTATTGTTATCTTGCATTTTTGAGGTGAAAAATAAGACAACCGTTGCTATAAAAGAACAGGGATTCCTGAAAAAGCAAAATGCTGTAGAATCAGCAAAACTTATAATAATAATAACTAAGATCTGTTCAAGTGAAATTCTTTGGAAAGGTTCTGAACTATTAAAACCTTACTTGTTAAGAGATAGCTTGTTGAACAGCTTCAGTTTGTAGCAATAAAGATTACTTCTGACCAGACTAATAAGTTAAGGGCTAATCTGAGAAGGGTCCAGACTAAAGTGAATTTGCTGCTAAAACGACTTAAATCATGCAAACATCATAGCGGTTCATGCAAATGTTGTTTTATAAACCTTTATACCCTTGTCAAATTTGAATTACATCATTATTTATATAGAATTCTATAATTGTTTGTGAGTGCAAATAGCAGAAGCAGATAGCTGTAGCACTACTATTCCTCTGTGGCACTTCCAACAGGCAGTCATATGTTTTCTATTGGAATAAACCTGTAATGTGAAATTAGCAGCAATATAAAGGTTTATAAAATAACATTCACATGAACTGTTATGATTTTTTTGAGTCTGGAGTTGTTTGAAGATGACACTAAACCACTCAGGTCTTGGCTTCACTCAGACTAGGCATTAGCTTGTCAATCTGGCCAGAATTGAACTTTATTTCTCTGAACTGAGGTCATTCAAAGAGTGATATACAACAAGTAAAAAAAATACACAGAAATTCACTTCAAACGACCCTACAGTTTACATTGTATAAAAGAAAAGGAAAAACGAAAAGTGCAAAATGATTGTCAAGCAGTTGCCGTCTGAAATGGTTCGTTGGATTGTCTGCCTCTTAAAGTTTGACACCCAGAAACGTACATCATGGCAGAGGCTTGATACAGATCAACAAGCTGTTTTCATTGTCCTCAGCTAGACTTTCCATGACTCCTCTCACCAGCTGGCCTTGGCATTTCACTCACTGTCCCTTCAGGAGACTTCAATAAAAGAGTGTTCCTCAAGGGTACCTAAACACAATGAAACACCATTTTAGCTGTTCTCATGCAGCCCAGCACTGCACACAATGTTATCATTCAGCACATTTCCTCTCTGAATGGACAGTTTTCTTTACCAGCTTTCTAAAATGAACATGTGATGTATTTTATTTTTATGTGAGGACTTCCTCTCAACAATAAACTCTAAATTTGTGGTTTTAGGAGGAGACTCAATCGAGTCTAGACTCAGCAATAAACTTAATGTAGTCAGACAAATGATCTGAGTTATAAAAATATTTACTGACTTATGTGTTTTACAGATAATGTTTTTCTTTTAAATGGATCTCATAATTTGCTCTCAACTCTGCTCCTTTTATGCTCATTTGTGATCTTAAAAATCAATGATTGTGCCCTGCCCCCTGGTGTTTCCAAAGCGTATATACATACAAATAATAAAATCAGCTGCTTAAAAGAAAATGTGTCTGAAAGCCTTAAAGAAAATGAACTGAACTCAGCAGAAACTTGAACATATTCTTGAGTTTTCTTCTGGTAAAAAATAAAATGTGCAGTATCATGATGTGTTGATGTGTTTTTTTGTTACCTAATTGACCCAAAGGCTTTTTTTTGTCGTTGTTGTTGTTGTCTTCACAGTGAGTTGGAACAATACGTAGGTTCTCTGCAGAACGACTCAGCAACAACACACAGATTGGTGACCCTAAAGGACGTGGAGGAGGGAGCCGTGACTCTGAGGAAGGTGGGAGAATCTCTGGCGGGCCTTAAAGGTAAGATATGGTAGATGGCAACGTTTTACAAATTGGCATTTTACCTGGTAGATACAACATCCTTTGTATAGAAGTTAGCACATTATTTTGTTGAAATTCCTGCCGATGTGGTGCCACACAAAGTATCCCCCAGTGAAAGACACATTATCACATGTAGCAACTCTGTACTGCCAGCAGATTAGGCTTGTGTGTTATTTGGCTTAATATGCCCAGATCTAAATGAAAAGTAGCTATGCAAGCAGCTACATGTGCTTAGTAAACTGCAATAAAAGAAAAGTGTAACTGGTGAATTTTCTGAATGTTTTCATGTGTCTGCGTTATATCAGGAGAGTTTCCAGCCCTCCAAACCAGAATGCGAGCTGTCCTCAGAGTCGAGGTGGAGGCTGTCAAGTTTTTGAAGGAGGAGCCCCACAAACTCGACAGCATGTTGAAACGGGTCAAGAGCCTGACTGACACCCTCAGCACTCTGAGAAGGTAGGAGGAGGAGGAAGGGGGTGTGTGGATGGGGATAAAGTAGGGATCAGGAGAACAGGTCCTGAAGTGTCGCGGCTGAGTGTGTGAGAGGGAATTGAAGATGAAATAAAAAAAGGGGGCTGTGCAGGCCTTTTCAAAGGAGTGTATGATGTGGGAGATTGTACTGTTTGATTATACTGGTAGGCCAGCTTTCATCCCTTCAAAGAGGTCATTCCGTGCGGACAGAAGAATGAGGCATCCAGCTAGATTTACTTCATCCACCTTCACTGAACCGATAAGTGACAAATTTTGGTGAACACTGCAGGCTCTTTTCCATTTTCATATGTCACACATACCAAACTCACTCCTGGCTTTTCTTTTACATTAAAAAAAATCTCCCCCTGCTTACCTTCATTTCAGCAGTTGACATTATTTCTAGATGAACTGAATTGTGTGATTCCCTCTTCTCTGCAGATGTGCAACAGAGAGTTCTCAGAAAGGACTTGACTCTTCTAATAATAAGTCGGTGGGTAACACTGATGTAACAGCTACAGAAGCCAATGCAGAAGCTCCCCCAGCGTCAGTGCAGCCGGGCTCAACTTCAGCTCCACCCGAGCCGCAGAGCTCCACCGTCAGATCCGAGGTGATGCCCTCCTCCCCTGTGGTCATCCACCATGTCCAGAGTTCCCCGGTTTACATGCAGCAGTCTCAGCAGTCTGCAGCCCTCACCACTCAGCCCAGTCCTCCCCTCACCCCGAGCCCCACTCTCATCCCCAGTCCCAACCTTAACAAGAATCATGGGCTGGAGGATCACAAAGGAGCAATTTCAGATCCACCAAGTCCTGTCCGCCATAAGAAAGCTCATGGGAATCCAGTGAATAATGGGAACAGCGCTCCCCATCAAGATCTTGTTATAGAAGAGCTACAAAACAGTCAGGACAAAAGCAAAAGCAGAGCTATGTCCATAGAGGTATGTTTAGCAAAGAAATTTAGAGCGATGGTAAAACAAATAATAAATTCACTGAAATCTGAATCCCATTGTTTCATCATTTGTAACTGCTGTAAGTAGGTATTTTGTTACTTTAGGAGAAGAAGTCCTTAATTTTATGACACAGCAAAGTTGTTTTTTGCTCTTTTTTTAATTATTATTATTATTTTACTTCTTTTTACCTGCAGGCTAAAGAGAAGGAGTGGGAGGAGAAGAGGCAGAACATGGGTCATTATGATGGAAAGGAGTTTGAGAAGATCCTTCAAGAAGCTCAGGCCAACATGATGAAGGGTATTCCAAGTCTGGAGGTAGAAGAAAACCAGCCACTGCCTTCTGCTGGGATTGTGGAACAGGGAAACATCCCCAGCCCTGTCGAGTCACCATCAGGTACAATTTAAACTTCATGTAACTTTAAAAAAAATATTATAAAATCACTTTATCATCATTAGCAACTCATACTAACATTTCTTTTCAACATGATTTTACTAACCTGCGTGACAGAGGAGCCTCAGTTAGACAAACCCTCGAAGAAAGGGTTGGAGAAACTCCCAAAACCTCAGATGGAGAAATCTGCTAAGCCAGCACCGGAGAGACCCTCAAAAGCTGCCATCAAGCCAGCAGCTGCTGACGGCTTGTCCAGACAGGGCTCTGATAAATCCAATAAGTCTCCACCGCCTCCACCTCCAAGGAAAACCTTCTCCAGCTCCAGCTCAGGAATGACGACGACTCGTTCTGGTGAGGTGGTGTACACCAGCAGGAAGGAGAGCACCTCAGCACAGGTCAGTGAGGAAGGAGGTTGTCAGGTCTGTTTGTATGTGGCAAGAGTTAGGCCTCAAGTAGCTTAGCTCTGCATTAAAGACTATGGATTACGCTAGTATACATAAATAATTATCTAAATTTCTAAAAAGCAATACGTCCTCTTCTAATAAGTTGCACTCATACTTGATTTAATGTAATTTGAAAGTGGTTACAAGTTTCTCATGTTACGCCTGGTTCTTTGTTTAATTATACTCTCTATAGCACTGTGATGCTAAGTTTTTAATAACTTTGCTGCCTTATTTTATGGTTTTGCAGCAAGAATTAAGAATTAATTTAGTAAACATGACTCTTTGCAGGAGAGTGAGGAGGATGCTCCACCTTCCTCCCCCCAACCAAAACCAACAAAGGTCCTCGCAGAGATCAAGCCGAAGCCTGCCACACCTCCCCTCGTCACTCCTTCTGTTACCAGAGAAGAGGAGGACGAAGGGGAAAAGATCATGGCAGAGCTTCAGGTGAGATGCATGCAAACACAAACATTCGTACACATCTTGTCAAATATATGCAAATCCAGTCAATGAATGTGAGATTGATTCAGTTCTGCATTACGGGAGTCTGTTGCTTTTCACCTTTTCTTGTGGTGATTGATTTCCTTGGAAGTGGCAAAGGCTGACAGCTGCCAAAGGAGGATCCTATTTGGCAGCCCGCTAGATTTGAACAACTGTTGACAGTGGTCTAAAGAGTCCTCCTCAAAACCTTTGTCCCTATGTCCCTCTGGCCTGTCTCCACCCTTCAGGTTTTCCAGAAGTGCACAGTTAAGGATGTAGGGGTGAAAAATTTGGTTGAACCCACTACTCGAATTGAACCCCAAATCAAAGAGTTAAGACCAGGAACTTTGTTACCGCTCAAAGAGAAAAAGGTAACATGTATGTCGTCATGCAGCTGCCCATCTAACTGCCTGCCTCTACCAACTGTTTGATACGATCAATGGCTGTGTCCTAACGCTTCTACAATCCCTGTGCTCTTGCTTTGGCTCAAGAGAAACCTATAGCAGCTGCCTCCACAACGCTCCTTTCCCTACCTCCTTATTTTTTCCTCCTTTTGATTCTGCTGGATTTCACAGCTTGGGTTCTTGACAGGATTAAGTCTGCATAAAATTGAGCTTCTGAAAAGCTGCTGTGTCTTTTGTATGATGTGTTTAAAAAAATGATTTAGTCCTCACTTGTCTTTTCTTCCAAACCAATAAAGACCTGTAACTTATCTTACAGGCAATTCAGTTGTCTTCTGTCTTTCTTTGATGACAATCTTCATACAAAATCAACAGTATATACCAAAATGAAAGTATGTTTTCAAATAATTATTAATTCAGATAAACATAGGTAAAACTCACGTTTGTAGACACAATGGGATTTTGCAGACTTGGTTCATCCAAGGTCAGTCTGACCACTTTGCATGCTCCTCTCCCTCCCTTATTTTCTGAAAAAAAATCTTTTTGGTTTCTCTTTTTCTTTGCACAACTTCACCCCAGTTTTTCCAAGCTTCACATCTTTGTAGCCAAATCAGCTACACATTTAACTCTATTCAAAGTAATTTATTTTTATAAATTAGAGATATATCATAAGTTTAAGCTTTGTTTTGGTATATGATACAATGTTCAGCATTGCACATGAGATAATGTTCCTGAAATTATGTTAGTACTATTTAACTGGAAAACAAAAAATATAAAAGAAAAATTGCAGACACTATTGGAATACAGTTGTAAATGTTTAAAAATTTACTCAGTCGAAAAAACATCATTTTAGCTTTCTAAAAGTGAAATGCATTTATTTGTCTTCCACAGATCTTTATGCAGCATTTATTATTAGAGCAGTAGGAAAAAAAAAGTAATACAATATAGAACAAAAGTCAATATGAGCACTACATAACTGTAATAGATTGTCATTCCTTGTAGATGATTTTTGTCAAATTCGATTTTGACACTAGATGATTGCTTCTGCAGTCATTTTTGTGAATTCAAAGTTAATCTGCTGCAACTTGGTAAACCAGTTGCACAGTAATATTATTCCCTCGCACATTGTCCTAGCAGAGCTCAGAGCCCAGTCGAGAGGATAAAGACCCAGAAACCGATGAAAACGGAAACACAACTATGCGACAGAGCCCTGGAGTATGTATGACTTTCATATCCTAACACTCTGTTCATAGTTATTCACTGTACATTTTAGAGTTTGACGGTTAGAAATCAGTCTCAAATTTTATATTTTGCTCTCACAGGTTATATATTACGTGACTGGCCAGATTCCCAAAGATCAGCCACCCCCATCAGGACTGGAGGGCATCCCAGAAAACAGAGAGCCCACACAGCCTCCAACACAGGTGTCAAATGTCACTGTTAATGACAATTCTCCAAGCCAGCAACAGCAGCTGCCACCTCTGTCTCCACCACCCAAATCACCTTCTGCTGTTACGCCTCCACCTATATCACCTAAACCTGTTGGACTCAACGGATTCAAACTGCCACGGAAGCACGTTAAACGTGCCGAATCCTTGAAGACCGGTGCAGAAGTTCAGAAGGAGAAAATCCCCAGCAAAACAAAAACTGAAAAGAAAAGCAAAACAAATTCAGGGCATGTTTCCTTACATAAAAATACCGTGCCTGAGCAAGTGGTGACCACAACAGCCAGTCCTGTTAAAGAAGCACCTAAACAGTTTATTCCTCCGTCCAAAAAGACTTCAGGTAATAAAAGTGATATACCTAAAGCTATTATTGAAGATGGTGACGAAGGAGCTAGTCTTAGTCCAGACTTACCTGGAGAAGAAGCACCTCCGCCCCCAGACAACATAGCATTCATGATCACTAACACCAAGGTCCAGGCCCTGTCTTGTGGAGAGTACCAAGAACTGGTTAGTGCCAAGAAAGGGAGTGTCCAGACGGTTACTGTTGGCAGTGCAGGAAATAAACCAAATGCCACTGACGACCCTACATCGCCACAGGATAACGGCTTTAACAAGAAGCCTGTCATCATCATCTTTAATGAACCAATGGATATTCGTTCGGCTTACAAACGCTTGTCCACCATCTTTGAATGCGAGGAGGAGCTTGAGCGAATGCTTGCTGAAGAGTCCATCAAAGAGGAGAGTGAGGAGTCGGACACCGAGAGGAGTGGTGGGCCGCCGGTAAAAGCTGGAGGTGCCGAGTTGGCTGACGGAGAGACAGTCAGCTTCTCACAGAGTACTGCAGATCCCACCAGGTCATCCTCCTCATCCTCATCCTCAATATCCGAACTAACAGATGGTGGTGCAAACGCGGAGTCAAATGGAGATGCCAAACAAGACGGCAAGAAAAAGTTCAAGTTTAAGTTTCCAAAGAAGCAGCTGTCCGCGTTGACACAGGCAATTCGAAGTAGCACCAAGTCTGGGAAGAAGACTCTACAGGTGGTGGTGTACGAAGATGAGGAAGAATGTGATGGTACAGTCCGACATCACAAAGAAGCAAAGAGATTTGAGATTACACGTTCAAAATCCTTCGCAGAAACCTCCAAGGGATCAGAATCTGCCACACAAAAATGGCAGTATTCCGACAATGTTTGCAGGACAGATGAGATTCGGAAAAGCACCTACAAGACTCTGGACAGTCTTGAGCAGACCATAAAGCAGCTGGAGAATACTATTAGTGAGATGGGACCACCCTCCCCTGAGGAGCTAGTCAGCACTGAAGACTCTAAAGCAAGAAATGGGAAAAGCTCAGAAGGAGTTGGGCTGAGGAGGACTTCCTCTCTCCCGACCTCCAAAACACAGAAAATAGCCAGCAAAAGCTCATTGCAGAAGAAGACAAAACCTCAGCTCCTTCCTCGTCCCAAAGCCATCCCTTCTGCCACCACCAACACCAACACTGCCCTCAGTGTACCCAGCAACATACAACAGGTCTCTCTTTAGCTCTTGTTCCAGGAGACTTTGGGTTTTTCTTTTTAACTTTTCAACCTGCCTTCACTCCAAACCTAACCACTGAGATCATAGAGCCATTAATCCACTTCACAGGTGCTCAGAAATGTTGGAAAATACCCCAGTGGCTTTCCGCCTCTGTGGAATCATGGTGACATGATTGGGTGGCATTTTATTGGGTTCCTGGTTACCATCTTTCCCCTGCAGTTCACTGCTAAAACTTTGAGGTTTTCAGCAAGTGGCGCACTGGTCTTCAAAGAGATTGTCATGATGTTCTTGTTACTTCCTTATTCTTGACTGCATGTACTATGAATACTTACTTTAAAGTTGATGGTCCTACTGGATGCATGGTCTTTCACTGGTGTTGTTGAGGTGTTAAACAAAAGAGTATATATTTCCGTGTCTTAACTTTTCATACTTCCTATGTGGTGTGTGTTTTTTCTACCTTTTTTTATTTCTTGTTTTGTTTTTCATTTGGATCCCCTTGCAGAACACCAGTGTCGCTTCCCCAACTAGTCGGATGCCCGTTCCTTTGTCTGCAAAGTCCAGGCAGTCGCCGGCTACATCTGACAAAGCAGGAAAACAGCAAAAACTGCAGGACGCTCAAAGGCAGTTCCGACAGGTAGTTTTAATGTAGGGTTTTTCCGGAGACTAGAGGATAGGCGTATTTAGGAAGTCGAAAGCATGAAGCAAATAAGGGGAATAAAAAGACTACCGATGCTGTGAGATGTCAAGTGTTTAAAAAAAATAAAAAATAAAGCCACAGCGGTGGCAAGTGTGGATCTGTTCTTGTTTCTCTTGAGTCTGCAATGACACAAAGGCATGTTTGACTTTTGACTGTTACCCCATAACTTCACTGTACTGTATGCTTCTGCATGTCCACACTGCTCATGGTTTTCACTGTGTTGGTGGCAAAAAAAAAGGAAAAAGGCAGAGAAAAGTGGAATCCTGTCCTGTGATCATCTGAGTTCCCATCACATCTCCAGGTCCCATCACAGCTGAGTTCCTAAACAGTGTCGCCAATTCCTATAAGGCGCTTTTGGCAGTGTTCAAATACAGATTTAACCGACTTGTTTTGGCTCCTCCCTTTTCACATTGCAACTCTGCTCATACCTGCCATCGCTGCTCGGCTTCCTTAACCCCACGGTGAAACATGTTTCCTTGCCGTCAGGACCTTGGCATAACCCACTCATCCAAGTCCACATTTCCCCTGTCTGCTGCCACTCTCCAAACCCCTAATGCTGTTTTCCAATTCACTCAACTACTTATAAGCACCTTTGCCTTCTCGGTTTTCTCCCACAGCCCCTCATGATGCCTAACAATCCCTCTAACACAAACATGGTGTGGAAAATCCCGTCTCCATTCACGCTGTCTAACCTTTGCAGTGTTCGTTTTCTTGGTAACATGTCTCTATTTAAGATGTCTCACATTCCTCGTGAAAAACAGACCCTTTATATATGTTGTTTTGGTGTCTTTTAGTTGTACCTTAGAAATATATATGTTTGTTCAGTCATACTGTTCGTCTATGTGAATAACTTTTAGTTTTTTTTAACATCGCCTTGTCTTTTTACATGTATTATATTACCAGTTTTCATTTTTGACAGCGAGTATTTGTTCTGGCATCTGTTTGCAGGCTAACGGAAGTGCTAAAAGAGTGGGAGGGGATCATAAAACTACTTCCCCCACTATACCCGTCTCTAAAATCCCTGCTTTTTATCCTAGCTCTGCTAAAAGCAGCTCCCAGTCTGCGCAAAACTCAGATGCTACTAATCCCATTAACCCGTCTTCCTCCTCCTGTCCCTCTGCAACAAAGTCCTCCATCCTGTCCTCTCACGCTCCTCGTTCCGGTTCCCTCCCCTCCTCCCATATCCCCTCACTGTCTAATGGATCCCTTAAACTCCCCGCACCTTCACAGCACACAGGTAAAACTCTGTCATTCTCCTCACAGACTCAGAACGGTCGAGCGCACTCCTCCTCCTCCTCTTCATTCTCCTCCTCCTCCTCCTCTTTCTCCCCCTCCCCTCTGTCACCCACACCATTGGGCCCAGGTGGAAAGAGCATCCGCACCATACACACCCCCAGCTTCACCAACTACAGGTCCCACAACGGCAGCAACGGCAAATCCTGCATCCCAACAACCACAGCCGCTAAGGACACAACTTAGCCTCATTATCGCCCCTCAGGTAGACCCGATTGTGTTTCGTGCAAAATAGTTTTGGTTTGGGTTTGTCTTTTTTTATTTACTTTAAAAGTATTAAATCATGCACTCCCTCTTTTTACATTTTATTTGACTCTGGCATTCGTACACTGCTTTTTTTTTTTTTTTTTCCATCATTTCTTTTTCAACTGTTTTTTGTTTGATTTTTTTTTCTTCAAATGTGTACAAGATGTTCTGATGAAATGTTTGATAATGTAAGAAAAAAGAAAAAAACTTTTTTTTTTATTTTGTAGTTGAAGTGAACGGCTTATACTGCGCTGAAAAGATATTTCCTTGTTGTAGTTATGGGTAGGGACGACAGAGTTGCTTTACAATCACAAAATGTACATTTTTTTATTTTGAAAGAAGAAATTGACTAACTAGTATATTTAATCTTCTATATTTCTTGAGTCGACCGACATTCAAACAACACTTGTAAATGCCTTTAATGAATTTATACGAAATGTGTGCACACATTTTAAAATTAATCTCAATAACTATCTTTAAATTTCTCAGAGTATTTTTTTATTTTTCACCCATATGAACTGCCAGTTTATTTTACTAAATTCCAACTGTTAAAATTAATCATACAATTTTTTTTTCATTTTATTGTGCCTATTTGCCAAAGTTGTATAATGACTCACTTCATGCCTAACTCAATCATGTACTTCAGAGGACTTTACGTGCACTCTCTTGGTGAGGCTGAAGTGTCGACCTCGGCGTTTGTACTGCTGGTTTAGGTTTGTTAACATGTATTTCTCTTAATGTAATCTGTACTGAAAACGACTAATCGATTCAACCACATGTACATAAAGTAAATGCTTCTACTAAGAAAATAAGTAGTTTTGTTAACATACCAAAGTTTATTTGTATGCATGCCTTTTAAATACTTTAGGAGAGTGATGTAAAAGAAAAAGAAACACATATGTTTGCACAGATAGATTTTGTAAATATTTGGTTTTCTCTTTCTTTTTTGTAAAGCTTTAAATCCTGATATAAATGAACAATGTGGTAAAGACAAAAGTGTGGACTAGCTGAAATAAAGACTTGCATGCGTGTAGTGCACTGAACCTGTGGTATTTTTTTTATCTTTTGCTTCGGGTTTCCTGCTTTGAGTGTGACTGTTCATACGTATGACTGTGGGTGTAGGTGTTTGTGTGTAAATAAAAAGGTTGGTGTGCATTTTGCAGAAGTGTTAAGTCTCTCACTTCTGCTTCCCTCATGTATATACGTATGTCTTAACATTGGTGTCTTCCAGCGCTGGTAATAAAATTCTAGGATTCTGCTTTGCTGCATTTAAAGGTAAGATTATTATTGTCAACGCTACGCCAGATAGCAGACTATTTTATATACTAAATGTACTGTTACATAACTATTTAATATCATTATTTGATTTTTAAAGTACTAGAATTTATGTTAATGTTCAAACAAAATTATTCCTTTAAAATAAAGTAAATATTTTATTTGAACATAGTCATGTTTAACCAAATTAATTCAGTAAAACTACAAGGCTCCTTGAACCATTTAAAACAAAACTTTATTGAAAATATATTTTAGAGCTAGTGTTTGCTTTTAACAGCACTGTTAATATTTAAATGCACTTGGCAGTTGATTTTACCATTTTATGACGGTAATTTTCTTTAAAGCAAAGTTGTTTTTTGAAACACCTAGGTGTCGGAGAACACATTTCACATTACAAGTGTATCTTATAAAAGGGATTTTCACATCCTGACTCCTTTAGTTTTTCTTTTTATCTGTACATTGTTTCTTGATAACATTATATTGAGTCCTATTTTATGTAAATGACTTAATATTTGCCAGCTTATGATGAAGTCAAACAGAATGAGTTCCTTATCCTGAGTTTCATTTACACGTGACGTAGCATGGGATTTTTTCACATCACATTTTTTTGGCACGGTGGATGTTTCTTAGTCTCAGTTTTGTTTTGATGTAACAATTTGCGTCATGATGAGTCTGCAGAATATGCCATGGCTGTAAATTGTATTAACTGGCTATTATTTGTATTTTGTGCCACGTCAGACTGATTCTCACCTCAACAACTATGAACCTTTCTTTGGAGGAGGCAGCGTACTCTAACAGGACATCTTTGGATATCATCCTTTCCGTATTTTACATCTTGGTTTTTATCATCGCTGTACCCGGAAATGCCCTGGCACTGTGGGCCTTCTTTCACCAGAAAAGCACCTCTTCCTCAAAGGTCTTCCTAAGAAATCTAGCTTTTGCAGACCTCTGTTATGTCCTAATCTTGCCCATGCGTATAGTTTACCACCTGTCTGGCAGCTGGCCGTTTGGGATCATCCTCTGTCAACTGTCAGGCTTTCTCTTCTACCTGAACATGTACTGCAGCCTCTTCCTGATGAGTTTCATCAGCCTGGACAGATTGCTGGCTGTGGGTTTGCCTTTAAAATCCCAGGCAGTTAGGAAGCCTTTGTATGCAAAGATAGTTGTTGCCATTCTTTGGGTGATAGTTACTGTGTCTATGACTCCGTCTCTTTTCTCGAAAAAGAACATTGAAAACTCTACTATCAACTGCAGGATGCTGTACCTCGAAAAGACGTCGCCCAAAGCTTTGGTTTCCACTGTCGTGGCTTTTTTTATCCCCTTCATCACCATAGTTATTTCTTATGTGCTGATTCTGTTAAAACTGAGAAAGCTCCAGCAGCAGGAAGAACGCCCGATGAAAGCCAAAGCTGTAAAAATGATCATCCTCATTGTGATGAACTTCTTGTTTGCATTTGTGCCCTATCATGTGTGCAGGATCTACATTCAAAGCCACAGTCCTGAACTAATTGCAACAAACTGGTGGTCACTGAGCAGAGCCAATCAGATCACGTCTGCACTGACCTGCATTAGCGGCATTCTGGATCCTGTGATGTATTTCTTCCTAAATCGAGCATACAGGAAGGTGTTTCTTAAGCTGTTTTGCAAAAATAGGAACCATAGTTTGTAAGCATCAAAGAAACTTTTTTTCCTTTTAGAAAAAGCTATGAGAGTAGGTTAAAAATCTTTTTCCAAAAGGTTGAATGAATGTACAGATTTAAAAGCCATCAACTATTGTTTTAATACAATTATGTTGCCCTACAAACCCTTGTTGAGGATTCTCCTCCCCCCTCTGGTTAATGAAAAGGTACTGCTATGATTGTCATGACATGTTTTTTTTTTTTTAGATCAAGTTTCCTGAGGAACTGAAAGCTCTGGTCTCCTTTTGTAGAATGTCTTTCTTTAGATGCAGCTCATCTGAAACAAACTTGTGTCAAATACCACATTGTTTATCCCTACTGATTGGGCAACATTATGAGAATGGGAATGTTTTTTTTTTTTAAAGATGGTTTCACAAACTTCAGAAGAATGTTATCTTACTTACAGTGATTTATTAATATATTTACATCACAGTTTTTTTCATTTACATATATGTTTAAATGTACACATATTACATAATTTAAAAAAGCTTTACTATCCAACTGTAAAAAAAAAATCTATTTTGTCTGACAGAAATTAAAGATATCAACAATATCTTGTTTTTTGGCAACATGTTGTCCTCTTTAGTGAAGGGTTTCTGAGAACTGTTACTTCCTAAAATGTGTAGGAAGCCCCTCCCCCCAATAAAAACAGGTGTTTCTGTATAAATTTAGATGAGCGGTTTTATTTTTTAAAAGTCAGCCCTGCAGGACAAGACTTTTCTAAGATACATGTTCATCCGACATTTGTTGAGGAAGCAGCTCAGTCTTCTTTTCATGTTAATCAGTGTGGGCACATGTGATTTACAGACGCATGAACTTGTTTCTAATTTTGCTAAATTAAAGTGTAGATTTCAGAGGTTTGTCACATTACCAAAACTGATGCATGCGCAGTAAAACTGAGAAGTGACTGCTAGACAGGTAGGGCAGCAATGACTAAAATTAGGGTTTTTTTAAACCACGTTGTGCATTAAAATGTACAAATCTTGCAAAACAATCCCCTATCTAAGACTGGAGCTTGAAAAACAAAAGGTGATGTTCATTCTTTATCAGAGGCATTTGGCAATATATAAGCTTAGTGATGCAGATTAGTGAAAGCGAGAAAAGAAAACAAAACTACAAGAAGACATTTTAAGAAGTTGTTTTTGAGAAAACTAATTGCTTTGTAGATATTTAACGTGCACAGAAAACATCCTACCACCTGAGGTAAAGGGAAATCCCCCCCTAAATAACATGCCCTTTTGAGAGCAATAACATCCTTTTGGGTGAGTAGGTTTTCACACCTTTTTCTCCTTATATCTAACGGTATTATCTGTAAACATCATCTGCTGCAAAGCTTGTTGTAAACTATCACGAAACATGTATGGAACGGGAAGTTTTGAATCCATAAACTTTCTGAGGAACTAAAATTATTTTATCACCTTATGCAAACCAGTTTAACACCTAGACTTCTTCCAATAATAACCATGATTGTTACAGCCTATATACAAGTAAACACGTATCATTAGAATATTACTTATATATAAGCATAATTCAAAGTGTATAGTTTGTCAGTTTATTGATTCAAATTGTACCTGAAGTTTTCTTTTTTAACACAAAGAATGAGCATGTGGACTTTTTCACACCTCCAAAGAGACAAAAGAATAAAAAATAACTTTTAAGTTTACATACCGTCTAAAGTATACATGTAAATGTAACAAAGGATGGAAAGGAAAAGAGATGATTATATAAAATACACATTTAAATGGTATAAAGTGTAAAGGATTGCAAAAACATAATGTGCAATTTTAAATCACATTCAAACCAAAGGGAATAGAAACAGTTGGGGAGTCGATAGGTTTATTTATCTTTAAAGATTTTGGAAAACTGCGTGAAATGATTTCTAAGTGCGTTTAAATATGAGTGGTTAAACAGCATTTATGTAGAATCTTATTATGAATAATAATAAATTCCGTTTGTCCTTAAAATCAGTCTAATGAATTCATCTGAAGGGTACATTTCATACGGAAGAGCATTGCATTCATCAAAGAAAACAAAATAAATAGGCATCTATTTCAGAACTACGAGATATATATCTCGTAATTATGACATACGGTGCCTATGTTTTTGTTCTTTAGTGAATGCAATGCTCTTCCGTAGAAATTAAGTTGGAAAGTTGAGAAATTCAGTTCTGAAGACCGCCAACATATATATATTTTTTTAATTACCAATTGACTTTTATCTAGTTTGACTTGTTCGGGCTTCCGTACTTTGAGCTTGTTACCAAGGCAGCGAGGAGGAAGCTACGAAGGGACCGTTATGTGTTTGTTTAACTTTAGCTTCACAAGTTTTCGCCTCGAGCTGAAGTTTTAGTCGATGGTGTATCGAAACAAAAATACATGCGTGCGTTACCGTGCCACACATTTAGTCTTTACACGTAAATTTATCGAACAGCCACGTCGTTATTCTATCGGACCGAACTACTCTAAAATAGTTAGCATTAAGTTAAGTTACATTTTTTGTTGTTGCTTGGGGTTTCTCTATTAGCTGACACTTCTGGGTTAGCTTTGTAGATGCTAATGTAGCTTTTCTGACTCGCGTTTATTCATTTATATATAAAACGTATTTGTCGGCACACCATAGAAACTATGAGCATTAGAAAAGGCTGAGCTCGTTTATCTCGGACCTTCGACATGGGCACGGCGTCGTCGTTAGTCAGTCCGGGAGGAGAGGTGATTGAGGATGGATACGGCGGCGAAGGAGGAGAAGCCTGCGAAATACCCGTTGAGGTGAAGCCCAAAGCCCGACTCCTGCGCAGCTCCTTCCGCCGAGGACCCCGGGTCATCGGGGCCAGTTTCAAGTCCACGGGGTCCGTGGATCTGGAATACGCCGCGGAGTACGAGCGACTCCGTAAAGAGTACGAGATCTTCCGTGTCAGCAAGAACAACGAGATCGCGTCCATGCAGAAGAAGGAAGCCAAGCTGGACGAGGAGAACAAGAGGCTGCGGGCTGAGTTACAGGTAAACCAAGTGGCTGCTTGGCTCAAAAACACTCAGACCTCGGAGGTGATGTTTTAGCAGTTCTGGTTGTGTTGAACAGGCTCTGCAGAAGACCTATCAGAAGATCCTCAGAGAAAAGGAAGCTGCTCTTGAGGCAAAGTACCAAGCTATGGAGAGGGCCGCCACCTTTGAGCATGACAGGGACAAAGTAAAACGGCAGTTTAAGGTAAACAGAACCAAATGCTTGCCTGTATGGTCAATATGACTGCAGTTTTATAAGGGAAACTTAACCTGACAATATGATTACAATTGCCTTATAAACCTCAGATTTTTCGGGAGACGAAAGAGAAAGAGATCCAGGACCTCCTTCGGGCTAAGAGGGACTTGGAGGCCAAACTGCAACAGCTGCAGACTCAGGGAGTCCAAGTCTACAGTCAAAATGATTCGGACTCAGACGATAACCAAACTACAATGACTGGTAAGACTCCTGCATCTTCACATTGAGACCCTGCTTGGGTTTGTTCACCTATCAATATCTTTAAATTAACCTTTTTTAGAACACATTGTTTTTTTGACAGTTCTGGGAAGTGAACCATCTATGGGTAGCATGATGCAGTTGCAGCAAACTTTCAGGGGACCGGAGTTCGCACACAGTTTAATTGACGTGGAAGGACCCTTTGCAAATGTGAGCAGAGGTAAGAGAGATGTTTTTTTTTCCAAAACAACTTGTAGAGAGAAAGAGAAGTTCCCCCTGATGGGTGGTGTGAAGGGCAAAAAAATGTCATTGCTGCAAGCCCTATCTTGTGTCCTGATTTCTGCCCCTTCACCACATCTCGCTGACTTTGCAGCCATTTCCTGTCACCGTGACAAATAAAGACCACAGGTGTTTCACCCAAAAAACTAAATCCATTACTGAACTGAGTGCAGCACCAAACGAATAGTTCGGCTTTTCTTTTCAGTCATTTTTGTTTGTTTGTGAGTGTGTGTACTTTTTGAAGCGTTCTCACATCTACCCTACTTTTCTCAGATGACTGGGATGCTGCGGTGGCCAGTCTGCTTCAGGTGTCACCTCATGTGCCCCAGGCCTTATGGAGCAACACTGTGCGCTGCTACCTCATCTCCACACAGGACACCAAAGCTGAGCTAGATATCTTTATCAAGGTTTGTTAGATGGCCAATGTAAGTCAGTGCTGACGTTCATTGACAGCTTGTGAGAAGGCACAGATTAGGCTTAATTTTTAATGATTAATCCGTCTTAATAAGTGACTTTTAACAGTTACTGATGTGCTGTAGTCAAAAGGTACTTGTCTGACTGTTATTTTCAGACAAAAATATCAATGGAAATATTTTGACTTGGATAATTAACACGTTTTTATCTGGGGCTGAAAAAAAGTGTATGATTGATAACCACCGATAATTATTTTTGTGAAACTTCAGGTTCTTTTTGTTTTGTTGTTGCTGTTTTTACAGAAACACTCTTCAATGTTACGACAAATGTGCGAGTGTCTCGGCCATTTCTACCTAAATGTTTACTTCCCAGAAGAGATTGCTGCTTCGTACGTCATGGAGCGCAAACAGGAGATCGAAAGGAGCTCTGTGTGTGTGCTTCTTCTCAAATCCACCGTCACTAGGTGGAGTTTCTTTCTTCTCATGTAGTGATGGTTAACCATGTTGTTTATTTGGAAATAAATTAACCGTTTGTTCGGGTTCTCATCTAAAATGCATTTTTTGCAGCTCTGTGATAGAGGACTGTGAGGAGGCTTTCGTGAGGAATCTGGACGGCCACTCACTGGTGCTGTACCTTCGGACCGAAGAGGGCAGCACTTTGACTGGACCCATCAGGCAGCTGTTAGAGAGAGTCAACACGGCAGACAAGGCTGCCAAAGTCAAGGTGTGTGTCTTATTTTAAAAAAGGCAAAACAGAATGTGGGAGGAGAGATTTGTCCCATCAAGACCAGCTTAAGTGCTGCTACAGTTATTTGTTAGTAGGTGATGGTTTGTTTCATGTCATTTACCGAAAAAACAAATTTTAAATCATTTTATTCTGGTGTTGTTTTAATGTCTTGAGCTTTTCAGATAGTTACACACAGGTTTGTGTTTACTATGAGGGGATGAGCTGAATTACATGAGAAAAGACAGAATACTGCATGTTGGATTGGCTACCATTGGCTGTATGGCTCAGCTGGGGAGCAGTTAGTGTTCCCAGCTTTGTTTCACAACAGTTCGGGGTTGTTTTGATTGTATTTCTTATTTTTCTAAATTAGATATTCTACAACGCCATGTTTAACATCTAACAACTTGTTGCATGAATCGTCTTTTCTGCTTTGATCCTCTTTGTCCTCACAGAGTTTCTTGTAATCTTACACAGTACAGATCCATCATAGCCGCTACTAACTCTGAACAAAATGCAGATGGTATGTGTTTATGGCATTTAAACGTGATATTCTATGTTTTCCTGGTCGCTGAAAGCTACGCTGAGATTGTACTGACATTACTGAAAATCTACATCCAGGTGGTGGATCATAGCGGCTTCGCAGAAGACGGGGCTAACCTCATTTATGCTCAGCTTATGAATATCATTAAGCAGGTACAACAGACGCTTTTTTTTTTCAAAACCTAAAAGAAAGTTTATACAGATATAATTTTATACGATTTGTCCCTTGCAACTTTTTCCGCTCGCCATCCAGGAGCTGTTGGGTTTTGAAGGAGCAGATGTGGACTCTAAGGACTCTGTCATAGACGAGGGACGGGAGGAAGACTCTGGAGACGTGCTGTGGGACCTGCACGATGAACAGGAGCAGATTGAATCCTATCAGCAGGCTTATAACAGCACTACCTCCCAGTTAGGCTTCCAGAAGGCAGGGCAGATCTTCTCCTTTGCTCAAATTTCTAATCTGCTCTTCAGATTCAGCATTTTTCACATCGGTTAACTCTATGATGCATGCGATGTTCTCAGTATATAGACCGTTTGAATGACATGATAGCTGCCCCCCCTCCCACACCACCTCTGCTGGTATCTGGTGGTCCAGGCTCAGGAAAGTCTCTCCTGCTCTCTAAATGGTAAGAACTGGTTTATGAGGCATAAAATGGACCAAAACTAATAGATTAATTCAAAGTAAAGTCAGTCATTTGATGGACTTTGTAATTGAAAGCATTTTCATTAAATACAGTTTGATGAAAAGTTTTCAGAATTGTCTTTGATGATTTTACCTTTTTCTAATTTTCTAATTTTGCAAAATGATGTGTATTAATTAGTGTCTGATTCTTTTTTTTTTAGGATTGAGCTGCAACAGAAACAATCCCCCAACACCTTGTTCCTTCATCATTTTGTCGGTCGCCCACTTTCCACAAGCTCAGAGCTGGTTCTGATTATCAAACGCCTCACAATCAAAGTAGGAAGTATATTTCAATGGCTCACTTCTTTAGAAAATTACAGATCTTACTTCAAGTGTGACGTTGTGTTTACCAATTCTCTGTTTGTTTATTGTCTCTTAGCTGCTGCAGCATTTTTGGTCCATTTCGGGCTTAACCATGGATCCCAGTAAGATCTTGGAGGAGTTTCCCCGCTGGCTTGAAAGACTGTCCGCACGGCATCAAGGAAACATCATCATCATCATCGACTCAATTGACCAAATACATGTAACCCCCCCTAATTTAATCTAAACACTCAACATGTTTATGCCAGTGACGTTTTTGTCTCCACGTTTCGAGAGTAATTCTACCATTTGGCTCCTTTTGTTTCAGCAAGCAGAAAGACACATGAAGTGGCTGATTGACCCTCTCCCTGTTAATGTCAGAGTGGTGGTTTCTGTCAATGTGGAGACGTGTCCTCAAGCTTGGAGGTGATGCATTCTGCTTAAATGGACTGAACTAACTATACATGGATTGCACAGTTTTTATTAATGTTCATGTATTTCCATGCTGTGGTGAAGACGTCTAAAAATGCACCGTCTTTTTAGGTTGTGGCCCACACTCCACTTAGATCCACTCAGTCCTAGAGAAGTCAAGAGTGTAGTCACTGCAGAGTGTCAGGGTATGGATCTCAAACTTACCAAAGACCAGGTCAGTTATTACCCCATGATAATAATAATAATAATAATAATAAAAAAGTGTTAGAACATTTGAGATCACAAACAGAGGTTTAGTTTCTGTTATTATCTGAAACAGTTGAACGTTTTCTCATTTTGTTTTAGGAAAAAAAGCTGGAAAGGCACTGTCGCTCTGCATCAACCTGCAACGCATTATATGTCACACTGCTGGCCAGGATGATCACCAGGTCAGCCATCTTTGGGTGTTTTAGTCGCTGTTTTTTTTTCAGCCGAGTCGATTTTCTAATACATTTTAAAGAACGTGTTTAGTCTTAACAGAGTAATATATTTTAAGACTCTAAAGCATTTTCTTGTTTATCAGTTTTAATTTGCTTGTGAACCAGGTGGTTTTCTTCAAAACTGCACTATTTAAAAAACTATTATGGAGGTGGGTGCGGAGGTGACTGTTCCTCTCATCAAATTATCAGACCGGATTGTTCTCATGAGACAAAACCTCGACCCATGGGAGGGAGATAAAAAGCGACAACTTTGTGCAAAAAAAAAAAAATAGAATAAATATTAAGCAACATATAGTCTATCTTTTTCACAGCAACTGGAACTCTAACTGTAACATTTGTGGTTATTGATTCAAGGAATGAAGTCCACCACACTAAAATTTAGGTTTAGGAGCTGCTACTGCTCGCATGTTAGTTTTGGCTAAAGTGTTTCACATCGGATTCCTGTCACAACCCTCACCATTTACCTGAGCCTGTGACCGGCACAAGAGATACTCTGGCATGTGCTTCCTGGTGGCTGGTTTATTCGTGTTTCGCTCTGACATTGGATAATTGCGTGTTCTTATAATTGTTATTATTTTTTTTTATTATTGTTAGTGGCAGATCTGACTGGTCTCTGGAGAAGAGCCTGGAGCAGTGTCTACAGTGTCAGGACACCATGTCTCTTTATCGCCTGGTGCTCAAGATGATGCTGAATTCTCTCGAAACAGACGCAGAGAGACACATAATGAAAGAGGTGACATAAGCAGAAAGTCATCCCCATTGTATCTGTAAATTGATTCGTCCACTTAAAACTCTGACTTTCCGATTAACTAAATGTAAATTGCTTGTTGTGCTCAGCAGATGAATATGCACTTTGTCTCTCTTTAGATGCTGTGCCTTGTCTTTGCCAGCCATAACGGAGTGAGTGAATCCGAAATATTAGATTTTTTCCCAGAGCTGGAGTTACCCGTGCTGTCCTTTCTGCTCCACCACCTGAACAGACTCTGCATCACAACCCTTCGTTGTGGACTCATCAGCTTTCAGCACCTGCAGGTAATTCTGCTCCTTGGCCAAATTAACGGATGACAAAAAAAGTAAGCGTTTACTTTTAAACAAGTTTGTCGTCATCTGTGCGTCTGTCAGGCGTGTGAGGCTGTGAGACTGGAGTTCCTGGGTGAAGGAAGCAGCTCTGCATCTTACAGGGAGAAACTGATTCTCTACTTTAACCAGCAGCTCAGGTTCTTCTCCTCCCCTCCAACATACAGTTTACAGTAACAGTCCCATTCTTCAGTCAGTGTGACGCGTATCACCGTGTGTGTTTGTAGTCAGGACCATGTGACTTGGCGGGTCGCAGATGAACTTCCCTGGCTGCTCCAGCAACAGGAGGAAAGAGCAAAACTACAGCTCTGTCTTTTGAACCTGTTTGTCTCCCAAAATCTCTATAAGAGGTACGTGTTTGTGTTGACTGGAGACATGTATACACAGGAGATGATGTTATTCAGCCTAACATGCTGCCTTTTTCCAGGGGTCATTTTTCTGAGCTGCTGGCCTATTGGCAGTATGTGGGCAAAGACAAAAGTTCCATGGCAACTGAGTACTTTGACTCTCTGAAACACTACGAGAAGAGCTGTGAGAGTGAAGAAGACATGACCAAGCTCGCAAACCTGTATGAAACTTTGGGACGTTTTCTCAAAGATTTGGGCCTCCCGAGTCAGGTATGACTTCTTTATTTCCCAAGTGAGAATTGGAAGTTGTGTGTATATTTATGTGTATGAGTTTGTTTGTTTTTAGGCCGTAGCACCTTTACAAAGGTCTCTTGAGATCAGAGAGACAGCCCTGGACCCAGACCATCCCAGCGTAGCTCGTTCTCTACACCAGCTGGCTGGAGTTTATGTCCAGTGGAAGAAATATGGGAATGCTGAGCAGCTGTACAAGCAAGCACTTGAGATAAGTGAGAATGCCTATGGTGCCGAACATCCCAGTGTGGCCCGAGAGCTTGAGTCCCTCGCTGTGCTCTATCAGAAGCAAAACAAGTAAGTGGAGCTATTTTAATGTTTGTAGAAAGCTCTCCAACTATTGTTTGATTTTAGAGGATATTTAAGAGTCATTTACACTTTGCCAAGATGAGATCCTGTTTAACATTTTAAGACTTTTATCATCATCATCAGGTATGAACAAGCTGAGAAACTCAAGAAGAGGTCAGTTAAGATCCGTCAGAAGACTGCCTGCCAGAAAGGTCATATGGTGAGCGAATTTCACAGTGTCAATTGCAACGTCACACTGACTTTATCACACGCTTTCTGTCTTCTGCTTTTCTCAGTATGGCTTCACTTTGTTGAGACGCAGAGCCCTCCAGCTGGAGGAGCTGACCTTAGGAAAAGACTCTGCAGACTCTGCTAAAACACTCAACGAGCTGGGTGTCCTCTACTACCTCCAAAACAATCTGGAGTAAGAGTAACAACAAATTTCCTGCAACACTGTGTATAACAAAGATCAGCTGAAGATGTAGACTTGTACATTGAACAGTGACATCTGCTAACCTGTCCGGAATCCCTCTCGTTTCACCTTCATCAGTGCCGCAAAAGTGTTCCTGGCCCGCTCGCTGGAGATGCGTCAGCGTGTCCTGGGCCCAGATCACCCGGACTGCGCTCAGTCCCTCAACAACCTGGCTGCGCTGCACACTGAAAGGAGGGAGTACGAGACAGCCGAGGACATGTACGAGAGGGCGCTGGAAATCCGCAAGAAAGCCTTGTCACCCGACCACCCCTCTCTGGCTTACACGCTCAAACATCTGGCCATGCTCTATAAACGCAGAGTGAGACATAAATACCTGTTAATACGTAGCTTTTGACACTCTTCTGGTCGATAACCTCATCTGGTGATGCTGTTTTTCTTTTTTTAATAAATTCCACTTGATGTGTGTTGCACAGGGGAAGCTGGAGAAAGCAGTTCCTCTTTATGAGCTATCTTTAGAAATCCGGGAAAAAAGTTTTGGTCCCAAACATCCAAGTGTGGCCACAGCACTGGTCAACCTTGCTGTAATCTACTGCCAGCTGGTGAGACTCCTCATCGTGTCTTCTCTGTCTTTAACACATTCCTTATGATTTATGATGCAATTCTTTTGTATATTCAATGTGCATTTACTTGTTTCTGTTGTTTTAAGGATCTTAACATTTTTTTTAAATAGAGAAAGGCAAGCTACACATTTCTTTTCCTTTGACAGAAGAACCACAGCGACGCCCTGCCCCTGTATGAACGAGCACTCAAAGTGTATGAGGACAGCTTGGGCCGCTCACATCCACGTGTTGGAGAAACCCTAAAAAACCTGGCCGTGCTCAGGTGAATATAAGGAATCTTAATATTCATGTTTTACCATAAAATGTTCTATTTAAATTCATGCTAAACTTTTTTTTCCCCCTATCCCAGTTACGAGAGGGGTGACTTTGAGAGGGCAGCGGAGCTTTATAAGCGTGCGATGGAGATTAAAGAGGCCGAGCCATCATTAGTGTGTGGTAACACCCCGTCGCGCCACTCCTCTAGTGGAGACACATTCAGTCTGAAGGGGCCAGCTCCTCCACCACATGCCCCGAGGTGAACCATTATAAATCACTAAAACATGCTCTGACAGCTCCAATTATCAGAAAGTAGTAGAAACTCTAATGCTTCATCACAAAAACGGAACCAACAAGGGTATTTCTGGGGTAACATGTGTTTTTACACTCCATACAGTTACAGATCCCCAATTTAAGGTCTTATCTTACAACTGTACCTTTAGATACTTGTATATTTCCTTTTTTTATTTGTTATATTGGTAAGACACTTTAAATGAGTTCCCTTTTATAAGTTTGTATTTACGAAACTCAAATTTTAACTTGGAGATGTCTTTATTGCCATGAAATTGCCCCAACCTGTTGCCGATGGACACTTTTGTGGCTTTCAGTTTTATAGTTGGTATTAATTTTATGCACTTTTTTTCAGTTTTTGTATTTATAGCTCAAGAGAATAACTTTAAAAATCTAAGACAAAATAGCTTCTCTCATAAAAAAGGGACTGATTGTCTTGTAAAAAAAAAACAGGATGATTAGACTGCAAGCACTTTGTTGTTGACAAGTCTTCACTATGAATTTTTAGTTTTAGCTGAATTAAAAATCAAATAGGTGTTAAAAAAAGTATTATATTCAAGTATGTCTACTGTTTACATAACCTAGGTTGTGCATTAATAAAAAATAGAACAAATAAAGCTTAAAGTCCAAAACAAACATGGGAAATTATGTCTGCGGAGACATTTTCTCTGATGTCATATTGTTTACATAAAACATACTGTATGTACATATTTATCTTTTAACCAGATCAACTCTAAGGGTTTTGCCAAAAACGTGTTTGTGCCTTTTAAATCTCCCAATCAAATTTCAATGCAGTAAACTGTTTACTATCCTGTCTGAACCATAGTGTTTTTCCCTCTATGCAATTATGTATTGTCATGTAATTAGAATTTATAAAACCTGTCCAGAAAAATAAATCAAGCATAGTATTAGGACTGCAGTCCATCTAATAAATACTTTATTGAGACAACACTGTTCTGTAATGTTGCAGCAGAATGACTGAGAACTTGGAGCATACACCAACTTAAACTTTGAAAAATGTTTCTTAATGCATTAATGGATATTTAATCAGTTTTGTTAATAAATAGTGATAAACAGATTCCAATCCAAGTGTCTCTTCCTGTATGTATGAAATTCTTTGAACACCATGTTTCATGCAGTCCCCAATGTTAGCTGTTAAAATATTTATAGTTCCTTGTCATGCAGTGACTGGCTTTTTTTGAAAATGTTAAAATTGAAGTGTGTATATAGATGTGAAAATGAAATTAATCTTCAGATTGTTGTCTACAACTTTCTCATCTGAGCAATTAAGTCTTCTAAGCTCTGTTCAGTCTCCTCCACTGTATCTCCACTTGCTGCACCCTTAATGAAACAAACAACAAAAAAAACATGCTCAGAATTTAGTTTGAAAACAAAACAAATGGCAGTCAAAGAAAACCAACCTCCGCTGGAATGGTGTAAGCTACTGTGATGCCTTCTGGGAGGTCGGGCACAATTCCTGATGCAGCCTGTAGCTCTGCATCAGTGACCTCTGATACCAGCTCAATACCTGCATGGCACAGATCGGTGTTTTTATGCATACAAGATGACAAAGATAAATCCAAAGTAGCATCTGTATTTTGGAGATCCTTTTGCTCACCCCATTCATTGTCTTCGTGTACAATCACCTCCTCCTCTTCAGCCACGACTTCCACCTTCGGCCGCTCTGCTTCTTTCTTCTGAACAGAAAATGTCAGCAAGATAGGAAAAGTCAGGTTTCCCGACTGATAAAAAGGCATCAAATAGTAGTCAGTAAGATGGCTCTGATTCTTTTTACATGAAAGTAAAGAAACCTACTGTGTTGATGGCCATCCTGGCCTCAAAGTTATCAACACAACTCAAGACCAAATCCATTAGTGAGCTCATGTACCTTGTACTCTTCTTGCTGTCTCCTGCAGTGGCGGTCATTACACTGAGGGTTGGGTTTCATGGCCATGGAAGGAAAAAAGTCCTGCATGGCATTGTAGCCGAGATAATAGCTGACTGTGCCAAACTTCAGCAGATATCTAAAGAACAAAATATTCATCTTAACTCCATCCACTTTGTATAAAATATGACAAATTTAAGGGTTTAGCATAACTAAAAATAATAACATACTTAAGGACGTTTTGCACCAGGATACCTGCCACCACACCCATAGTTGTTGGTAAGCTAGCAGCACACACGCCCTCTCGTTTTAGGGTTTTTTCATCAATGTTAGCAGCAACCACCAGCGGAGGAGCACACTAAAACCAGAGATTATACAGTTTTGGTTCTTTACAGTGTCAAGAACATTGCTAATGTTAAGCAGAAGAGCTTTTAAGTGCATACTTACAGCAAAGCAGGCCGTCTCTCCAGGAATTATGAGTTGAATGTGACCCGATACAGCATTCTCACTCACACCGGACTCCATCCAGATCTGACCTAGTTCATTACAAGCCTGAAATGAAGACAACAAAATAAATAAAATCAGAGACGTTTACAGCTGTAAGTCCAGCTCTGATTCTTTTTACATGAAAGTAAAGAAACCTACTGTGTTGATGGCCATCCTGGCCTCAAAGTTATCAACACAACTCAAGACCAAATCCACTGGTTTCCCTTCTTCCAGCCCTCCATGACTGAAAAAAGAGAATTGTTTAATGTGGGGTGCTTTGTAAATAACAGGACAGAAAAAAAAAAAAACATAAAACAAAGGTGGACTCCAAACCTGATGCGATCCATAAAATGTGTGAAATTCTCCATCGTTGTGATATTGTAGTTATGGGTCTCAAACGCCACGTCCGGATTGATGTTTCTGTTGGGAAAAGGGATTTGTGCTTGAGCGAAAACAAACTGAACAGTTGCGAACGGAAGAACAGCGGCCATCTGCTGACCTGAGTGTGTGTTCTGCTGCTTCCACTTTACTGAGGCCCGCCTGGTGCGGCTGGAAGAACAGTCTGTTCATGTTGGCCAGCTCCACTTTGTCATAGTCAAAGAGCAGCAGCTACAGAGACAGAAAATGTCAATTTAAGAGACGGAGCACACAGCAGAATGACAAACAGGCATTTATCGTAATGTTCAAATAAGAAAGAAAAAGGGGTTTATTACCTTACCAATGCCACATCTAGTTAGCATCTCAGCTGTCACACTGCCGACTCCTCCAACACCAACCACAGCGACTGAAAAGGTCCGGATTTTCTGTAAACACAGTATTAAGATGGTTATTTGAAATGTCTTTGCAACAGGGTTCTAACAAGTGCCAACGTATTTTCTTTCTTTTGTGAATAAACTATCTGCATACACATAATGGATCACTTTAGTCAGATGTCAATGTAAAAACACAGCTGTTTGGGGGAAAAAACAACAACTTTATGCACAATTTCAACATGTATGGAGAAACAAAGCAAAGATCAACCCCTTAGAATTTAATATACATTTCTGTCAGAGCAGCAACCACAACAAAAGAGAAAAGACACATTAAGGGTCATACCTCGTAGTCCTCCACGATGCCCATTCTTTTTAAAGCCATCAGACGGCTGAAAGCACAAAACAGCTGACATTAGCTTGTGGTCGGTGAGTCACAAGGCGTCGCCCCTGTTATACGCGCTACAACACAAAAACAGTCAAAAGTAAAGAAAAAAATCAGTTAAAAGTTACCTGTATGGGTTGGAATCCACAACTTCGGCGCTCATTTTGTCAATTTTGGGTCTGTTCATCGCCTGAGCATCTTCCATCGTTGCACACTGCTGCTTGCACTTTATCAGTTCATTTTCCAACTCCCGCACCCTCAGCTTCAGCTCCTCCACCGTCGCCATTCCAGCAAAACAAGTGTGGTTAAAGACGGACTCAAACCGTACTGTCGCAGGCTAAACGGTAAATGTAAAACAAGTGAAACAAAATCAACACGGAAAGTACACGTCTTCTTTCCTCAAATCAGTTGTTAGGTTGTGTGCGCATCTAAACATGATCCGTGTGGAAAACGAGCACGGCACCTCAATGTTCCTATTTACATTAATAGTCTTTTTTTGTTCTCATTTCAGATTTTAAGAAGGCAGGTGAAACAAAATCCCGGAATTATCTTCTACAGCTCAGTTGTAGCTTTGTAATATATCAGATATATTATTTTAGATTAAATGTCGGAACGCTTTATCGAGGTGCTCCTCGTATTGGTCCGACCATAGACATATAGTTAACTAGACGCCGCACGGCTAACAGTTTAGCACGTCAGTGACGCCTACGCGTTGACGTATCCCCGAGACAGTCATGGCGGCGTCTAAGTACTTTATATCTATAGGTTCGACAAACAAATCGCTAATAGGAAAA
The DNA here is from genome assembly GCF_001649575.2 of Kryptolebias marmoratus. Classification (NCBI taxonomy): domain Eukaryota; kingdom Metazoa; phylum Chordata; class Actinopteri; order Cyprinodontiformes; family Rivulidae; genus Kryptolebias; species Kryptolebias marmoratus. Next base: position 14,753,136 of record NC_051450.1, read on the forward strand.
GTTTGCTTTGTCAGCTGCCTCACGAATGCCGTGCAATGATTAATCCAGACAAACATGGAAGAGGTGACAACTCCTGTGCGACCACAGCACAAATTCAGTGTTAGTAATCTTCAAAAGTACCTGTCTGCCAGGTCGCGGGTGTCAAATAACGACACGCTAACTGTCAAGCAGTACGTGTAAGTAGCTAAAGCTGACTTATTTTTTCTAAATAAATTGTCCAAATTAATCCTCTGTAAAGCTAAACTGAAAACATGCTATCTTCCAGTCTTGGTCAGTCGAACCCAACCTTTCTCGTTGAGACCCCCTCGGACAGGTATGTTCTCAGGAAGCAACCTCCGGGTAAGCTGCTGCCTTGGTCTCACAAGGTAAGCTTTCACCATTAATGCGTCTTCAAGTGGTAACGACTTTTTTTGCAACCATTTAATGGCTTCAAACACAACATTGTTGCAGAGAAACCTGCAGCTACGTTTGGCGTTGTTGCAGCCTTTGTCCAGCAGGGGGCAGCAACACAACAGAATTACAGTCAAAAGTCAAGTCAAAATCTCTTTATTTGTCTTCCTTGGGAGAAATTTGCCTTGGACAGAGGGGTTACACTGTACAGACACATTGCGCTCAATCATAACATCACAAGGTTAATAAATACATTAATAAATTAATAAAAGCATTAAAATAAACCCCTCTGCAATACATGATCCTCCAACCTCTGAATACCTCATTGAAGAGCTAAACTAATTAATTAGGAATTGGTTATCTAGACAGCTTCACTTGCTGCTCATGTCACGCTCCGCTTATAGTGTCTTTCTCTGTACCTACGTCTTACTGAATGTAAGACATACTCAGAGTGTAGAAGATGAGAGGGATCTGTTCAAATACAGTCTGAGTTAGAGGAGCCGTCGTACCCATAATCTTACCTGCTGTCTTAATCAGAGTTCAAATCTGAGCTTTTGATTTTACAGTTAGGTTACCAAACCAGCATGCAATGCCATACCTTAAAATGGACTCAATTGTTGCTTTGTAAAAAAAAAAAAAAGAGAGAATATCTGTACAAACACCAAACAACCAGAGTCTGCGGAGGAAGTGAGGACGCTGTTCACTTGTGTTTGCCAACTGAGGTCATTATCAATGTGAATGCCAAGGAATTTGAAGGAGTTTGCTTGCCGGATGTCGTGCATTTGCACGGCCACCTGGACGTGCTCTCCGACTGACCTGGGGTCCACCAGCATCTCCGTATGGAGTTTATTTGCATCACACCGGCTCACACGCTCATCCGCTGCACGGCTGTGGCTCTTTAAGTTTGAATTTGTGGTTAGCAGACGGGGTGTACCAGTGGCTGAGAGCTATCCCAGTCATTAAGGTAAGGAGAAAATAAAAAAGGTGAACTGAAGTTTTTGTTCAGGGCTTGAGTTCCTGCTGAATCATAGGTCCCAGGATGATGAGAAAATATTTATAATATGTGTTCTGCTAAATATTTTAACAATCTAATTAGGTTTCTGACAATTTAAAAAGAAGTTTAAATCAACCAGTTTAAATAAGAACATACTTTAGAAAGCTTATACAGTTTAATTTTAATTGTAGAAGTAGTTAAAACCAGCTCTAAAGTGAAATGATTGTTCTAAAAGATATTTTTATTTATTTAAAAAGATAGTTACTTAAAAGAATTCCCATGTGAAGTCAAAATGTATACATTTATTTCTGGCTTGGGAATTACCGTATATAGCAAAACTATCACATCTGTGAAACGCCTTTTTGTTAGGGATTCAAGAAGCTTAGCCTTCTGACTGATGACATGACAGCCACTAGACTGATCTTTGACCTGCTATCAGCAGATACGATTACATCAACTTGCTCGACGCAATCGTAACAAATTGACTTTGCTTTGACACTGTCAACACGTATTTGCATTAAACTAATATTTCACAAAACAGTTTCCCAAGATTAACCCTCAAAACCAAACTTGAGTAGCCTCGGTGGGTTCGACCATGTATTTAGGGTTGTTTCCGATCACCCAGGTGTGAGCAGGATGTTTTGTGTGCAGTTGGACAGGGAGTATCAGGTGCAGAAGGCCCTTTTCTCCGCTGGTTTCCCCGTCCCTCAGCCCCTCTTGTTCTGCTCCGATGTTGAAGTTATCGGAACAGAGTTCTACTTGATGGGTCACGTGCAGGTAAGTTCGTAAATTCGAGGCAAATCGGTTCCCACAGCTCACATATATGTTATGTCTGTGGTTTAAATGTTTATGACCACAAGATTCCCAGATATTTAAAGATATTTTACTTTGCGTCAACACAATGATTTATTTTCCAATGGAAGATTGATTTTCTTTAAAAGCCACTGTTGTTTATCTGCTTTCTTCTGACCAGGGTCGTTTATTCAGAGATCTCCAGCTCCCTGGCCTGAGCCCAGCAGAGAGAACTGCTGTGTATGTGGCTGCGGTGGAAGTGTTGGCGAAGCTGCATTCTCTGGACTTGGCATCACTGCAGCTCGAAGGCTTTGGAAAAGGGCCTCAGTACTGCAAGAGACAAGTTAGGCAACACATTTATACTCAAAAAGTTAAAAAAACAAACAACAAAAACTTGATGCCTTTTTTTTTTTTTAAATTTAAATTAAATTTAGAAAATTTGTCTGAATCGTAAAAAAGTCAGAAATGTGGTTTCGTCTTCGAAGGTGTCTGTCTGGACGAGGCAGTACACGGCAGCAGCCCACCGAGACATCCCTGCCATGAACGAGCTGTCCGATTGGCTGATGAGCAATTTGCCTGAGAAAGACGAAGAGGTCAGGCTTGTCCATGGAGATTTCCGGCTGGATAACTTGATATTCCACCCAACAGAGGTACAACTTCCAAGAGCAGGACTCTTACCCCAGTGCTGCATTTTTCGGCACTTACTTCACAGGGTGTGTGTTGTTTTCCAAAGGCCCGAGTGATAGCAGTGCTTGACTGGGAGCTGTCCACCACGGGGAACCCGCTGGTAGATCTCGCCTACTTCCTCATGCCTCAATACGTGCCCGCGAGTCTCCACGTCACCAAAACAGTTGGCAGCTTGCAGGGAATAGACGGTAACATCGGCTTTCAGTGGAAATGGAACAGAACTGAACGCTGCTTTTTAACATCTGCGGTCCAGTTGCTTTAATTTCTTACATATTTATGTTGCGGATATTAATTTCTCGCTGTGCAGGTATCCCAGCTGCCGACGATCTCCTCTCCATTTACTGCAGATGTCGGGGAATCCCGCTTGCTTCTGTGCCACAGCTGAATTTCTACTTGGCTCTGTCCGTCTTTAAAATGGCTGCAATTGCTCAGGTTTCTACTTTGAAAGGATACTTCAGTTCTTTTTTAGGCGGGGTGCCGTCGAAAGGTTATCTGTCCTGTTGTAAGTAACTCTTCGGATTGCCTCAGTTTGGACAAATAGTTTAATTCTGACTGAACTGGTGAGCTCATGGCTGACGTGAGCAGGGCCAGGACGCCGAAGTGGATTGCTGCCATGTACGCCGAGGTCAATTTTACATCACACAGCTATTTACTTACACATCTGTGGCTGGATATCAGCAGCAGCAGCTATCTGTAGTGCTTCTGGTGAAACCCAGGGCACTTTCTGAAGAATATCATATTTCTGCTGGAAGACGTGTAATGGAAAAATGACAATGGTGTAACGGTAGAACTTGCATGAACAAGTATGTCATTTTTGTGGTTGGAGTTGTGTTAAGATGATAGTGGTCCACTTTGGTTTGGGTTCTGCTCAGACGAGTTGTTAGCTCTGGTCAGAATTCCAAACTGAGGTCGTTCAAAGAGCCATCTACAACAGGTATGATGTTAACGGCTCATAACCTTTCCACAGAATCCCACTTCTAAAGATCTGGACTATCCCTGTAACATTTAGTAACATTACTTGAGATTTCCAGCAGCGTGTAGATATGGTGATTTTTTTTTTTCTCTTTTGTTTTCTTCTGTTACTAGGGGATCCACGCTCGTTACCTGCAGGGAAATGCCAGCGCGCCCAACGCCAATGAGTTCGGCGAGAACGTGGAGCCTCTGGCTAAAATAGCCTTGCATCTCGCAAAAAGGTTAATTGCAGTTATGAGTGGATTATTGTTTAGCAGTCCACCAAATGCATTGTGAAATAAGCTGCCCGATCACTGGCGTTAAGAGGCTGTTATCAGGATTTATTGTTGTTTTGAGTCACGAAACTGATTAAGTCCATCGGCGGACTCGAACTTTGAGCCAGCAGGCGCTGGAATTTGGCATCCAGCTGTTGCTTCCAACACATCCTGGCGGCTTTAAACATTGCAGATGTGTTTCGTGCCCAGGCCCCTCACCGGTCCAACAAAAGACGGTCTGTTCCTTCAGACAGCTAAAGGCCAGGCTGTTCTCCGGCAGGTCAAAGACTTCATCCGACAGAACGTGTTTCCTGCTCAGCAGGTCAGTGCTCGGGAACAGAAGAGATTTGTATGCTCTGATGGACGTCGAGCTTGATCGTGACAGGACTTGACATCCATGCACTCCAGATTTGTTAATTAGAGTGAAGAAATAAACGAGTCTGTGGAGTGAATTATGTTGCATGCAGAATCATCCCAATTGGCCGAACATCATAGGATTTTCACTGCTTTATTCTGTGAAAGAATTGGGTGCATCAGAAAAAGGGGGGGGAACCTCAGATTGTACTAAATCAATCTTATTTTTACATTTTCTCTGATACAGATTGTGAGAGAATTAAACATGGAATCCCTACCTTGTCATTATTGTTTGATAAGTGATAAATTGTGTTTTTTTTCACCAGGAAGTTGAAGAGTACTACATTAAACACGCTCAGTCTCCGCAGAAGTGGATCACGCCCCAAATCATAGAGGACCTAAAGGTATATAGGAATATTTTTGTATTTTCTTTATTAAAACATAAAAAGCACTCTTCTTTGCCAATAAATATATATAAATAAAAGGACAAAGTGAAAATGTGGTCACGTGTTAATATTCCTTAGAACTCTTTCCAACAGATTCAGTTCCCTCATTACTTTATATTTATCTCCTCTATGACTCATCCCACATTACGAGCCATTATCATCGATTCGAAAGGCACATTTTTGTTTTCCTGCTACAACAGGGCGACTGTTATTTTTGTCTGAGTTTGTTTTGATATAATTTATGAAGCTCAGCCCGGCGTCGCTAATATCTGTTTGGCAGAAGTGACTCCCGTGTTTCTTTTATCTGCGTGCCCAGATGAAAGCCAGGCGGGCGGGCCTGTGGAACCTGTTCCTGCCTGCGATCAGTGGACTCACTCAGGTGGATTACGCCTACATCGCAGAAGAAACCGGACGCTGCCTGTTTACTGCGGAAGTCTTCAACTGCAGTGCTCCAGGTGGAACAGCCAGACGCGGTGTCAGATTCTGACGCCATTTGGGCGCAATAATTTGCCTTTTTCTTTTAGTTGCACAACAGTCTTTAAAGATGCGGTCCAGCACTTTGCAAATTCATTATAGTTTCTTGTGTAAAATTCTCTTCAAATGTCACACTTTTGTTCTTAATTTGAAATATCTATATAATTTTGTTGATTTTCTTTATGATAAAAGGCAATTTTCTTATTAAAACATGCAAATCTCAAGGCATCAAGCTCAAATGTTTTATAAAATCTACCAAAAATGATGAAATAACAATGCATGTTTTTTGTTTTTTTTTCAGACACAGGGAACATGGAGATTCTCCACATGTTTGGCACAGAGGAACAGAAGAAGAAGTGGCTGGAGCCTCTGCTGAGAGGAGAAATCCGTTCCTGCTTCTGCATGACGGGTAATTTTACGAGCTTGTCACAAAATAGAGGGGAAAAAAAAACACAAATTATCTAGAGTTAGAAGAAAGCCACGTAGATGTAACGATCTCTAATCAAATGCTTTCTGAGCCACTTTTAAGGACCACCTACTGAGCTGATATGCAGCAGGGTTTCCATTAACATGTTTTATTGTCTCAGTTTCTTGGAATAAATAAATAAAATAAAACATCTGTTAAAAACATTCCCACCGCAACAATTAACCAAGCATCTCCCCTGTTGAAAGATCTGTCCTGTCGGGACTAGGTGTTGCCTTTTTTATCAAGCATTATCTCAGAAATGTAGGATTTAGCCTCTTCTATTTGTAGGTTACTTGCTCCCTTTATAAGCTGCTGATCATAATGGTAACATACACCGAGTGCACGACCAGCTCTGTGCAGTTTTTGATGAAACTCCACGACTTCACCGATTGCACAGAATGCAAAATCAAACAGAAGCAACAGATAAATGTCGGAGACCGGATGTTTAGTCTTCCTGTTGGAATCAAAACAGCGTGGCTTTGTTTATGTGGAATAAACACCATCTTGTCAAACGTTTTACAGATACGTAAAAATCAGTCGCTGAGCTTTCCGATCGGATACCAAATCTGGAGCAAGTCTGCAGGTTTTCCACCCGCGTGCTGGAGCTCATCCCTCTTGAGATGTGTCTGCTGTGCGTCTCAGTGACGACTGCAGGTTCGAAACCAGTCCGATCGGACTTGGCGTGCCTGTTACCGAGGCTGTTGAAATTCATGTTTGAAACTGTTACCTGCCAGCAGCAGCAAACACAAGTTCGTACGAGTAATTTCTCCCTGTTCTGTGCCCCTTTTTGCTCCTCGTTTTGCCTGGAAACAACACGCCGTTGCCAGAGGTGATTACAGTGCGAACATCCCTCTGGTTTTTGTAAACACATTAGTCCTGCTTTTTTGGCGGTGGGGAGTGAATCAGGAGGGGGGTGTCTTTTGTCAGCAGTTTGTTCATGTAATCCAATGGATGATGCAGAACAGTGTGTATGTCTGACTTTAAGACTCATCCACTGTTTATGAACTCAAAATGTTGCAGTTTTACTCTATTTATGTTAATATAGCTGTATGAGTTATTTTAGACGATAAACATGCTGTTCTCTCTTCCTCAGAGCCTGATGTTGCCTCCAGTGACGCAGCCAACATGGAGTGCAGCCTTCGCAGGGATGGGGACAGCTACGTCATAAATGGCAAAAAGTGGTGGAGCAGCGGTGAGTTCATTTAACGTCACCTACCGGTAATCCTAAACGCTGAGGAATTTTTTGGCCCGTTTAGGACCCAAAATGTCCTCCGAGAGGTTAACTGTCAACAAGTAGTTTTATTTGAGTTAAATAAACTAGCCTTGGAGTATTTTCTAAGTGAAACAAACCCATAAACTGAGGTTTTATAGGTTGAGGATATACCTAAAAAAATGTTTTTTTTTTGTTTTCTTTAAATGGTTGTTAAGGTAGTAAAGCCCTGAAGAGAAGCATGCTAATCCAAACTGCTAACACATGGGCAATAAAAAGCTCCGATGACTCATAATAAGCATTATATAACCTACAGATGTTTTAATGGCCCTGCAGATCTTGACTCTATTTTATTCTGAAAAAATAAGGCTTTAATTTGACCAGAGACTGAACCAGGATAAGGTCATGGATTCCAACCCCAGTAGATAATCACAGCATCACCACAACTGACATTTTACCTCCCGAGTGAGTCATCGGAAGTGATGCAAGTTGCTCAATAAAGCAAAAAAACAATCAGTTAAATGCTATTTTAACAGCAGATTAAAAAGGACCTCAAAGCTTTATTGTCCTTTATTGTTTATTTCAAAACAAAATAAAATTTCAATCATTCTTTTTGGGTAATGATGTAGTTTGATTCGTCTTTATTTAGCTCTAATTAAGAGCTTGATTTCTATATATTTATTTTGTCCTAAAAAAAACCCTTAAAATCCTTGAGTTGCAGTTAAAAATCCATAAATCATGGCTGGAGTTTTTCTTGTTTAAACTTTCGGTTCCAGTAAATTCAAAGATCCTCCGCTGTGCTCACGCCGAACCTGACGGTTTTATGTCGTGTCGCTCGGCGGCTCGCGGTTTTCGTCTGTCACACATCTGTGGTCAAAGTCGTCCTCAACGTTTGTCCTCCTCCTCGGAAAATAGATTTCCAACAATGGAAAGATTCCTCTGGAGTTGTGAAAACGTCCTCTGCCAGCAGAAATATATCATTTCGCTTGGAAAGAACGTGGGTGTGTTGATGGCCATTTTCAAGCTTTCTGTGACCTGAGTTTTTTTTTTATTTTTTATACAAAGCTGTTATTCCAATTGTTTTTTTCTTTTACTCTCTTATGAGTCACAATATCCAGCCTCATTGTGTCAAAGAGTCTGAAAGAGAAGAGAAACTGGACTGCGTGGTGCTAACTGAATATGTCCGAGGGTATTGTTGCTGTGGTGAACTCATTCTTTCCAGTAATCAGATGTAAACTGCCAGCTATGGGTGTTTCCCAGTAATCTAAGACATTTGGAAGCTTTTACAAGAAAATGTGCAAATATTAAAAAAAAACATACAAAGTACTGTGCAGGAGTTTTAAACCACCCCAAATTAATTTTAGATTTTTCTTCCAAGAAGTCCGACGTTCTTGTATTCTTTGAAAGTGGTCCTAATCAATTTGGGGTTTCTAAATGTCTTTCAATGCTTTTCTTGGAACTTTTGGCTGCTTTTTTTAAAAAACCAGTTCTTGTATCTGACCATGAGGGCATATTGTTCAGTGTTTGATTAAAAACGGGCCGAGTGGACAGCTGGAGCACAAGAGAAAAGGGTCATGCCTCAAACGTATTTACAGCTGATGAGCTGTACCTGAAAGTCATGTCAGCAAAGCCCTGACACACAAGATCGTCAACCTTATGTCAAGTTTATAGCTAATAGCTCTTTAAACTACAGAACAGAAACCAAAATGTCTCTTTGTGGCAATCTGAAAGTCACAAAGAGCTGAAAGATTCCATTTCCAAGAGGTTCTTTGGTGGCTTTCGCGTTTGTCGACACAACACGGGCTCGTTGAGTTTAAGAGCCTTTTCATGCCCGAATGATTTATAGGTTCAACAAAAAAGCATTTCTTCTGACAAAGGTCAGGTACACAAACTGAAGCCAGAGTGTAAAGAAAAGACCTTCAGAAAGCCTTAAAATCTTTTAATTAGGACCATTTCCTTGGAAGCAAACCAGGAAGACCGAGGCAGAACGCTGCATTTTTAGAATGTTACGGAATAAAAAAACTTTACCAGGATTACCAAAATCAGAATTTTTAATTTTCAGCATTACACTCTCCAGCTTAGCTTCACTCCCAACTGACCACTACCCATCTAAACTTACCAGATTGCCTGGAATAAACCTGCACCACATTATAATGCAGGTTTTTTTTTCTTTCTTTCTTTACATTTACTATTTCCTCCAAAGCTGTTTGTCGCCAAGATGTGGTTTCTAAATGGAAAGTTGTACAGACACTTCCAGTGCAGCTCTGCGGCGTGGAAACTATATAAATCCGTCCCCTGGGCATGACGATGCACTAAAATTACTCCCAGACCTGCTGTTTTGTTTCATTTGGTTTTGTTTTTCATCTCCGTGCTTTAGGGGTGTTCGCATTTGCATCCGCACTCACACAAGCAAAACACTGGGACTGTTATTCAAAGCTTTTAGTGGAATCATACAGGTGCATAAAGTAAAGACATGTCTTGACAGTTATTTTAAAAAAAAAGACTAATTGCAAAAAATTACATGAGCATTTATTGTTTGAGAACATTATCTGGTAGAAACCATAGAGAAAATGCACGCCATCCCGGCAGATTTTAATGATTCGTTAGTGCGAACCTGCACCTCCCATAAAGTTAGCACACTTTTGGAATCAGTCTGCCTTTTTTATACCTCACAGCTGTGTTTTGATCTCAGTTTCAAGCTGTTTAAAAAAAAGACACTTTAGGTTTGAGATAAGACTTTCAGATGACCCCCGTTATCTGGACTCCTGCAGAAATTCTTAAGATTCTTAGCTGTGCAACCTAATTTTTTGCCCTGTCATGTCTTACTTCCAGTTAAAGTCATTCTGAAATGGTTGTTTTTACAGTGAGAGAAGCCCCCGGTGTGTAGCATCAGAGGGAAATCAGGCCGACTGCGTGTAAAATTAAAATTGGTAGCCAGTTTATATTGTGTAAAGCGTTTAATAGGACGTATCTGCGGTGGATCTAGTTGGGATGGTTTGCCAAAATAAGCCGAGCCCTCGTTGTTTGAGTGTGAGGAGGCTTGAACAAACTGTTAACTGTTGGAATGCGGCCATTCAATACGCCGAGCCAACATTTAATGGGCTGAGTGTATCAGACGGCTTTAGTTTGCCGTAATGCTACGATGGCACCAAATGATGTGAAATCGTGATCTCAAGGCAGCTTTTTACTACAAATCATCCTCTTTTTTACGAGCCTAAATTATCGAAACAAACAAAGATGAGAGGAGCAAAAACAACAGCTATGCTTTAAGCTCCTCCGAGGAGCACGCAGCTTTGCTGTTTACTACTCTGATAGTGCAGAGGGCCCCTTCCCGCTGTGAGCCGTCCTGTCTTTGCCTGCCAAGTGTTTTTCCACTCAATGGGTCACCCACTGCGCGATGCAGCCATCCGTCATCCCAACACGGAACCGCGGGATGTGATGAAATGAGATGCAGATGATCTGCTGGAATCCAGCGCAGAGATTGTAAAGTCAATTTGGATTTCTTGTGAAAAACCCGAAGCGATAAAACGGAGCTTCGGATTCATCTGGATTTCATTCAAACGTGCATATCCCTGACGACTTTGCTCTTTTATTAAAGAAAATACATAATTTATACAAAATACATAGCTTAGTGCATAAAAAGTCACTTTACATACTTTTTTACCCACAGTTCTATTATGTGCAACTGTTGGCATCTATTGTTATGTGATAGTAAAAGTGTGTAAATAGATATCAAGTCTACAGACAGGAGTTTTATAGAAGTGCTTACAGTAGATACATGCTAGGCTCTTAGATAGTGAAGGTGGTGGTGTCCTGGTCTTCGGAACCAGACTGGGACTGGACCTCACTGGGTGCGTGGAGTGCGATCTCCACCGCGGGCTCCTTGTTGACTCGCTTCGAGTGTCTTCCGAGTCGCTGTCCGAGGTACTTAGCAGTTCTGAGGACGTGTCCTCGGAAGGAGGACCCGATGAAGGCGTAGAGGACGGGGTTGATGCAGGCGTGGCTGAGTGCCAGGCTCTCCGTCACCTGGACGGCGCGGTCCAGGCGCTTGCTGACGCCGCAGTTGGTGACCAGGTGGTAGATGATGTCCATCGCTCGGCACAGCTTCACCACGTTGTAGGGCAGCTGGGTGAGCAGGAACACGGCCACCACGGCCAGGAGGACCCGCAGGGCGCGCCACTTCTGCTCTCTCTGCACCCCGGCGGCCTTGCTCAGCGCCCGCCCTACCAGGCAGTAGCACACCACCATGACCAGGAACGGCAGAAGAAATCGAAGGATCACCTCCAGCAGCTCCAGGGAAGCCTTCGCAGGCTGTGCCATGCTTTGCGGGTAGACTGAGGTGCAGCCCATCCTGTGATTGGAGGTCTTCACTGTGGAGAAGATGAGCTCAGGAAGGCCAAGGAAGCTGGCTAAAGTCCACAGTCCGACACAAACCAGGATCCACAGTCTCTTCGCCCGCTGGCCTTTCCCGCTTCTGCCAGTTGAGCTTTTGGCTACAGCTCGGTAGCGGTCCACGCTGATGCACGCCAGCAGCAGCATGCCGCAGCTGAAGTTGGTGCTGTAGAGGAAGGAGGTGACCTTGCAGGCTGGCACGCCCAGATTCCAGCCGTGGACGGCGTCGGCAGCCCAGAAGGGCAGCGTGAAGAGAAGCAGCAGGTCCGATATCGCCAGGTTGAGGATGCACATATCCGTCAGGGTCCGAAGTCTCAGCCGTGACACGTAGACCACCACGACCAGGGCGTTCCCAGCCAGGCCCACCACCAGAGCCAGGGCGTAGATGATCGGGAGGAAGATGCCACCAAAAAATCGCACTTCCTCTTTGTCACAGACGCTGTGCTCAAAGAAGTAGTCATAGCTTTCATTTGATGTGAAATCCTCTTCAGAGCTCTCAAGGAAGACGTCCATGTTTCCTGCACAGGAAAAAAAAGGGTCAACTTTAGAGAAACATTTGTTTTCTTTTAAATGGGTCAAAAAGCAACAAACAACAAACCCCATCAGTCTGTTCTTCTCATGCAAATGTTCTGGGGGGAGAGTTTACAAAGAAACAGGAAAGGGGAATTCTGTTTCTGTTGGTTTTCAAAGGACTCTCCCCTGCACGGTTTCCCTGAAGGCTGAAGTCCCGTTTGTCTGAACTACGTGTGAGCTTGAATGGAACCAGTAAACAAAACTCTTAGGAGGGCAGGGAGAAGAAAAGGCAGACTTGGAGAGCTTCTAATGACCTTTTTGACTTCAGTTGGTATGTAAGCTGTGGGGTGTTAGGTGATCCACGTGAGAAATGATTTATTAAGGCTTACATCACAGGGGGGAAGATAATATCAGTATTCCTAATAAATCTGTCATTCTGTGAACTGATAAGGTCAACTATACGTATGTAAATAAACACTTTTACAGCTTTGAGCATTTTTCCCCACCCAACTTTTGTCGTACTACTTTTGATCATTCCTATAGTACCGGCTGCAGAAACAAGTTGAGTTTGATAGGAAAGAATGTGCAGAGAGAGGGATCAGGCTGACATTCAGAAAAAAAAAAAGAAAAAAAAGGGCCCCCGTCTCTTGCCAGATTAAAATCCAGGATGTTGGTTTAACTGGACTGTGGCATGCGCCGCTTCAACAGGACGTCCCATTGATGTGAGGCTTTAGGTCGGACTCGCTCGCTGCAGACGGGGCGTTCAGGCGCGCTTGCCGTTCCACACAGATATTCTTTGTTTAGAGAAATGCCGCCTTTAAAGCCCGTTTGTAATTCCTCGTCTCTAATCTGCCGAAACCTGCAGCGTCCAGCAGCGAAACGCCCCACGCAACTGAGGGTAGACCTTCGGGGTGAGACGTTTTGCATGAAATATTTTGCATCTCCGGATCAATTTGGCTGAGAGCACTTGTTGTCTTCTATGAAAAGAATCCAGGGCTGTTATATAATGAGCCATAATCCCTGGATTGGGAGGAGTAGCGTTTTACTGAAACAGATGTTCATCGGAACATTCAGAAAAATGTCAAGAATTCACCGCTGTCAACAGCTGCGTGTCACATGGAACAGGTCAAAACATGTCTTTTTTTTTTCTTTTTTTTTTTCCTTCAGTGCAGCACTTTAAGTCGTCACACCCCAAATAGGGAATATTTATGAATTATTTAAATTGGAATATAAATGAAAGGCTTCCTGATTTAAAAAAAAAAAAAAAAAAATTGATGTGTTAGATTTTTGGTCACATTTGCAAAATATATTACCGTTAGAAAAAATGAGTTAAAAGTTCTTTTTTAGGCATAGAGTTGAGTTCCTACAGTAATGCTGGTAGAGTTTAATCATATTGTTGCTTTTAAAAATGTTTATTCAGCAGCTAAATGGGGAGAAAAGTCATTAGCCGAGGATTGTTTGTGAGGTAATATCAAGCCAAACCTCTCCTCCCTTCATTCTAGGTGTAATAACATCATAAAAATCACTGAAGGACTTTGACTCTGAGTGTAACGCCTAAAGTGAACCTGTGATGTTCAAAACAACTTTGTGAAATCCCAGAGTCAGAATTACCCCGATCAGTTTAGGATGTTGAAAATGCAGCGGGGCATCCACAGAATAACTCCTGGAATAAAAACGCCTTCTTACCTCCTGTCTGCCGACTTCAGAAGTTTTTTTTTTTTAAAGTTGATTGTTGTCCCTTGGTGGTTGCACACCCAGAGTGGTGCTGTGTGTCCCGAGGAGACTCACTGTGTGTTCTCCAGGACCGAAGTGACTAATCTCTGCCTCGGCCCGCCCCCACTGCCTTCACGGCCGGCACTGCGAGCGTGCCCCTTCTCCACGTAGCTCTGATCGCACTCGCGCGCGTGTGTGTGTGTGGGTGCGTGCGTCTCTGAGTGTGTCGTTTCTAGTGTAGATGAATCCAAATGAATTTGACTTTTGTGTATTTTGTCAAGGAAAAGCACAAACCGCCACCCCAAATAGTCCACTTGTGCTCTCTGAGGTCAGGCTGGGAGTGTCCTTAAGTCCTGCTTTTTGTTTTTGGGGGGGGTAAAAAGAGGATTTAAAATAACATCTGATATGGATAATCTCTCCTTTTATTCAAAAAGCCTATTTAGATTAGAATGTAATGCAGCCTTTATTGGTTTATAAGCCTCATACATCAACTGTTACCGTTGTTCAGATCTGGTTCTGTTTTACAAGCTTTTAAATTAAATTAAATTAAATCAAAGTTAGTTTCCAGGGTTTTTGTTGTTGTATGAAAATCATTTTCTCTAATCTAACTTCCTCAAAAAGCTTGCTTTTTTCATTTCCCACATTGTTTCCTCTTTTTATTTTATTATATTTTTAGACAAAGGGAATTCCTCAAAACAACGTTTCTTTTCCATCGAACTTTTTAAAGTGTGACGCAATTGCTTGTCTTTTAAGCTTTCCTTTGAAGGGGAAAAAAAAAAAAAAAAGGAGAACATAGAGAACATACAATGTTTGAGCGTGATTACCAAGATCTGAAAGATTTATTTTCATTCCATCAGGGCCACCTGGCATGTATGGGCACGAAGGCAGGGTTTACCTTGTGACTTAGGGTTCAAGGCGAAATCGAACCGGTCCTCAAGCCAAACAGGCTTTCCTAGATGTGGTTTATGGGTGGAGTGTGCGTGTAAATTTTGCGCTCTTTGTGCCAGCGTTGTAACAGTCTGTTAATGTTTCTTTGAAAATGTAGTCATCTGAAACACTGAACATCTGCGGAAAGAAGCTGGTCGAATGCTTCCACAAGCGCTCGCGCCGTCCTGCTCGTTCCTGTCTGTTGTCCACACGTCCCTGACCCCTGGACGGTTTTTCCAGCTGGACAGAAAGGCAAACAGGAAGGGAGAGCATTGGTCATCCTTTTGTGTACATGTGGTCTTCTGGGTTTGAGCTAAAGTGGACATAAAACTGAGGAAGGTTCAAGCGGATCTGAATTTGGTTGTTTTCTTACAGTTCAGCCCGTTTGGGGCAGTTTCCTCTGACGTGCGAAACGCAACGGAAAAGTAACATTCATTTCTGAAAATAAAACTATAATACTGAAAATAAAACTAAAACCAATGTAATGAACCATACGCCAAAACAAACAAAAAAAAAAACCATAACACTGTAATGACAAAAGCGTAGGCATGGAGGAAAACATGGCAACAAAACAAATGGAAACGAGGAAACATTTTATAAAACAGACAAAGCCCATCCAATCAAACCCTCTGTCCTCTGCTGCCAGTCTGAGATGCTGCTTTCAAATAATCCGCGTCACGTTGCCCTCTAGTGGCCGTTTTCAGCTTTTTTTTTGCATCAACAAAAAGAAGCAATCTTCACTTAATCTCAAACAAACGCGGTCTGCTTCCAATAACGACTGCAAACCCAAAAGAATACGGCTCAGGAAGCGTAAATCAACCTGCGGCTCATCTCCGCCGTTAATCTGTCGCCGGCTCCGTCCAAGATCAGCACTTTCCTGGGGGAACATCACGCGCCGTTTCAGAGAGCACTTTTCGGGTCGGGGATGGGTTAAGGACGAGGCCGCACTGAGGCAAGTTAATGGCTCCATTGTTTCGGCGTGCCCCTGGGAAGCGGGTTGAACTCGATCGGACTGGGGATTTCTAATTTTTTTTCTTTTTTCCCTCTCAGGTGCCGGCAATTCCAAATGCAAGGTGGCCATTGTGATGTGCAGGAGCAGCTCTGAGGATGTCAGCAGGTCGGTACAGCAGTCCTCAGGTGACACATGTTTCTTTCCTGTAATTGATGAGGTTTTTTTGTGTGCAGGGACTACTGCACACATGTACTTTCCTGTATGTAAATCAATTTTAACACCAATCCTTCCGCAACCGGTTGACAAAGAAATTGGCCCCGCTCTGTATTTCGCTCATCTCCACAAGCGTGTTGGAGATTATTGAAAACAAACTCACTAACAGACACACCCACTTTGTTCTTGGTTCTGATACACGCCCGGATTTGTTGGAAGAAAACCAAGTGCACGTCGTCAGCGGCATTATCGGCTTTGAAACGGATCAAATTTACAGTAGATGAAGACCTCGACACATCCTTTTAATCATTTACGCCTGCGGAGGTTTAACTCTGATCGTGTTTCGCAGACACGAGCAGCACAGCATGGTCATTGTGCCCATGGACACTCCGGGCCTGAAGCTCGTCCGTCCGATCACCGTGTTCGGGCAGGACGGTGGGGTTCTGTTTGTCACGTCTACACATTTCCTGCTTTCCAGCAACATTGTTATTTTTTTATTCACACATGTGAAAGTTGAGCTTTCCTGTTTTGTTTTTCTCCTCCCTCACCTCTGAGCTCAGATGCCGCCCATGGTGGCCACTTTGAGGTGCACTTTGAAAACGTGCGTGTCCCGACGTCCAACATTATCCTGGGTAAGAGCTCTTATTTTTCTTTTCCACAGATTTGCTCATATTCGTAAGACTTTTGAGACAAAAACATACTAAGTCTTGTTCTGTATTTATTTTTTTTAAACGAGTTTTCCAAACAAAGTCTCATGTCCACGTTCTTCGTGTCTCGCCGTTTCATTTTCAATCCCAGGAGAAGGCAGGGGCTTCGAGATCGCTCAGCAGCGCCTGGGGCCCGGCCGGTTGCACCACTGTATGAGAAGTGTTGGCTCGGCCGAATTCGCGCTGGAACTGCTGTGCCAGCGAGCCGCTTCCAGGCGGACGTTCGGAAAAAAGCTCTACCAGCACGTAAGCGAACCAGATTCTCCGCCAAACTTTCCGACTCATTTCAGAGCTGTGGGATGACGCGTTTTCAGACGCAGCTTAACCCCCTCCGCCTCGTGCTGTCTGTTTAAAGGAAGTCGTTGCTCACTGGATAGCAGAGTGCCGGCTGATGATAGAGCAAACCCGCTTGCTGACTCTCCATGCTGCTCATGCTCTGGATACGCTGGGCAGCCGCGCCGCTCGCAAGCAGGTAAAACTAGAAACAGTTTCTCTGCTGTTTGGTTCAGTCTAGTGATGTTTACGTTAGGACAGCTGAGTACAAGCGGAGCCTCTGCCTTCTCCATCTCTTTCTTAGATCGCCATGATCAAGGTGGCAGCAGCCAGGATGGTGTGTACGGTGGTGGACTACGCCATCCAAGTACACGGAGGTGCAGGGGTGTCCGGAGACTTCCCTCTAGCTCAGATGTAAGTCTGTCTGTTTTGACTACAAACATAATTATTAACATTAACTGATCTAACTCCTGATATCACGTTTTCAGGTACTCGTATGCACGGACTTTACGCATCGCTGACGGACCGGATGAAGTGCACCTTTCCTCCGTCGCAGCTCTAGAACTGAAGGACCAGCTGAGGAGGGTGCAGGCTAAGCTGTGATCAGGTGGACGTTTAGCCATTTGGGATCAAACTGTTGATTGGTTAAAAAGAAAAAGGGCAGTTTGCCTTCTCTAATTGGAATGGTATCAATATTTAAACCCTGAATTTGAAATGAAAATAGTTACTAAATGAGCGAACAGAGATTAATATGTTTAATCAAATGAATGTCGGCATAGACTGCTTTCTTCATGCTAAGGCCCAAATTGGTTTTCTGACCCTTTGAATGACTGAATTACAGTGTAATGTTTTTTTTACTGAAACACTTTTAATCCATGAGTCCCTGTAGCTGCACTGATACCTCTGTGGCTTTTTTGTAAACAAATTCTGTTCATCAGGAAGTTAAAATTAAGACTAAATTAATAAAAATAAGAAACATGCTTATTAGGAATTCTTTTTAATGTGAACTACAAAAACAGAAATTGACAGCATGAATGTAAGACTCGTCCTCACACTCTATACATGTGTGGTCTACCACATGGATGAATTCCACTGGGAGGGGAAATAGGACACTCAAGCACTTTTTTTTTTTTTTCCTTTTTACAATATAAAACATCACTGGCCCCCATCTATTTGATAAACCAGATGGCAACCCATGCAACACCCCCCCCCCACCCCACTCGTCTTCTTGTCTTGACATTAGCGTTTGGGCGAAGATCTTAAACTGCCAGTCAGTCCAGGTTTTCTCCATCAGGGTGCAGAGACTGGAGGGACGAGGGGCCGGTTTTCAAGACTGGTGGAGAACGATGTCAGTGTTTGCTCTTCTTTGACTTTTTGTGAGATCTGTGAGGAGACCTTGATCTGGAGCGGGACTTCTTTGTTGATTTCTTGGGCGTTCTGGACCGCGACCTCTTCGATCGTTTAGGTGTGCGAGGTGAAGATGGAGATCTAGTGGGATAAAAATTAATTACATAATCGTTTTACTTGAATCTTGGAAGTGGATGATAAATAAGTCAGCCGGTCTCACCTCTTGGATGATTTTTTGTTGCTGGATCGAGGGGAATCTTTGTGGGACGCGCGGGAAGATGTGTCTTTAGAGTAAGACCGATCGGAGCGTTCCGACCTTTCAGAGCGAGGCGAGGTGGACCGGCCTCGTCTGCTGCTACTCCTCGTGGGACTGGGAGACCCGCTGTGATGTCGCTTCCTGCTGAGCAAAGAGGACCAACATGTGTCAGACGACATCTAAATTAAAAGCCACTCTTTTAGGCCTCGAGGGGCGCGGCCTCACCTCTCCTTCCGTGTCGGGGTGTCATCCTTCTCCTTTTCCTTCTTCAGCTCTTTTAACCGTGTCTCGGCTTTCTCCTTTTCTTTTTTCTCCCTCTCTTTCTCCCGTTCTAGTTTCTCCTTTTCTTTCTCCTTTAAAAAAAGCAACAAAAGAAGTTACTCTTTTGTCATAGTAATTAGATTGCAGCTGTGGTGAAATGGACTCGATGCAGCACCTTCTGTAATAGTTTGTCCCTGTAGTGCTCCACCTGCTCCTGAATGCTCTGACCGGGCTTCTTGGGTCTTTTCCCAGACTCCAATTCATCCTGGAACTTCATGACTTTAACCTGTTAGAAAAACAAAAATAGATTCAGTAAAACGATGAAATACAGTAATCCACCATGATCAACTAAGAGCAGATAAGTAACAGCAAGGAACCTCAATCTCTCTGAGCTTGCTGCGTTTCTCCTCATTCATTTCAGACATCTTGGCCTTCATGTCCGAATCGTCTCTGATGGGGTTGGAGTAGCTCTGGTTATCGTCTGAGCGAGGGCTCCTGTCGTCATCATCGCTGTCCTCCTCATCCCTACGAAAGCAGTCAATCAATTAAAATGTGCTCGGAAGACTTTACAGACCAATGTTGTTGAAATGCAAAATAAATAACTCACTTTTTGGATTCTTCTGGTTGCTCGAATATTTCCCATTTGGAGGTCGTTACAGCTGAGGAGTAAATGGAAGAATCACCCAGTCAAACACAATTTAACACAACTATTACGCAACTTGAGCACAAAATGAGTTTCCAAACATTACAATGACATTCTTTTCTTACCTTGAGCCTCCAGCTCTGCCTCATCCACTGCTTCCCATTTTGACGGTGCTACCTTGAATGTTGCCTCCTTTGACTGATCAACTGCAACCGTCCAGAAGAACAGGTGGTTTAGGGTTACAGAAATGCACTTAGACATCCCACTGTTAGAAACAACAGCTTCAAATGTAAAATCTGTGACTCACAAGGTATTCCATCAATGTCATCTTCCATCTGCTTAATGGGAACTCCATCCAAGTCATCCAGAGGGGCCCCGTCGATTGGTGCCCCATCCAGGGCCCTTGCATCGATGGGCACACCGTCTACATCCTCCAGCGGCGTGCCGTCCACATATTCACCAAAAGGAGCCCCGTCGAGGTCTTCTGCAGGCTCCGGCTGACACAGACACACGCAGTGCATCATTTTGTATCGTTACGACCACAAACTTCAAAATGTTTTACTGAGATTTTAAGGGATCGACAAACACAAAGCAGCACAAATTTTAAATAAGTCATACAGTTTTCAATTATGTTTTAAACTAATAAAAATCTGAACAATGTGGCTCGAACATCATTTTTCTTTCTTCCCAAATGCATCAACAGGCGTAAATGTGTGTGGCAACTTTCGCAATAACCAACTGCAACATCCAAACACACTGTCGGCTGCTCTGATGCTGTTTGTGGACAGGAAGTAGCACACCAGCGACATCTGCTGGCTACATACCAGATGTGAACAAAATTAAAATAACTGTTTAAATGAAAACAGTGTCATGTCATACAGTTTAAATTTGCTGGTTCTAATACCATGAAACTGGTATTTACCTAAACTGAAGTAGGACAAGTGAGAAGTTTGAACATAATAATTTGGGAAAGGAGCGCTCCATTTACCTCTGGAACGACACTTGGGACCTCCTTTTCTGAGGAGAGGTTAACAAGACCCAGGAAGATGTTCTGCAGCTTGATGAGGAAAGGATCAGGGTACACGGCCCAGTCTTCCCACGCCCGGAAACACGACATCACCCTTTGCTACAAAACGGGGAAAAAAAAGTACAACACGGAGAGCTGAGTAATCTGAGCCTCTCGCTCTATCATCGTTCCAGTTTATAAAGCTCCAGTGAGGATTCATACCTTAAAGTTCTCACTCTGGAGGTGCCCCTGGATTGCCTTGTATGTGGCGTTGAGATCTGAGAAAATCTGGCAGAGCTTTGTCTCAAAACTAGTGAGAACAAGGACAGAGTCACTGAGTGATTCATGAGACAAAACGGTAATCTGGTCCAACCAAAAGTAAACAACTTACTATTTTCTGTAGTAAGACGCATTGGTTACTTTGGCAGAAGAGTTGTAGAGCACATCAGAAACTAGATACAACCGCGCAATCTGAAACATTAAAAAGCAACACGTGAGTTGGTGCTTCTGAGGAATGTTCGATGAACTGGAAAAGTGGGTTTGGCCTTACCTTTTTTGGTAAAGGCGTCTTTAGGATGGAGAGAGACTCCGTGACGCACTCGACAATCTCTTCAGCTGCTTCAGCGTGGTTCAGACAAAACAGCATGGCCTCGGCAATGTCGCCCCTCCGAGGAGTCAACCCTCGAAGCATCTCCTCCAATTTGTCCCGCTCCCTGATGGGAGGAGAAAACGTTAAACAGCAGTTTATTACCAAAAGTAAATCATCATCAACCATTTATCATAAAGGCGTGATCTTACTCTTCTTTCAAGCAGCCTTTCTTGTTGGCCTCGTCCTCCTCCTCCCCTTCCTCTCCATCATCGTAAGGACCATGAAGGTATGGATTAAGGGGCGGCGGACGCCACAAAGAGCCATTTTTAAACATTCTAAAGTCCTCTGTTCGCCATTTGGCTGGTGTTTCACCCTGAGCAAGAAAGACGGCATTTTTAATAATCTCAAAGTTATGTTTTATGACACATTTAACTGAAGCCTTTTCCCCAAAACACCCAACTAACCTGTAGTATAGTGTAGAGTTTCCAACGGTAATATACATGTGCCGGGCTCTGGTTGTCAAATAAAAATCTGAAAGGAAAGAAAAACGATCACAACCACTGACGTCTACAGAGACGGTACTTCATCACCAGGTTGAGAAAGCTTGTATAATTCCCCGGTGTGCGACTGAACGGACCTGTACATCGGATTGTTGATTTCTCGGTTCATGACCATGGCTTCAAACATCGGGCCTTCACGCACCACAAATTCGATCATGCGGTGGATGAGAGAGAGCAAATTCCTACAAGAAAGACACAGTTAAAGCAAACAGATTCAGACTGGACAGACTGCTCAGCACTACTTCCAGCCTACTTATTAACGCTTAATTTATGCCTGGCGGTTGGACAGCCATAACAGATGACACATTTTACTTTAAATTAGCTACGTGTCCTTTGATTTTATATACAAAAAGTGCTGTCACAGTAATACTACAGCTTGCAAAAAACAACCACTTAAGATTTACAATAATATCCGTTTAGTACTAAAGTATTATTGAAACAGGCCTATGTTAGTGTCACTGCACCAGGAATAAATTAAGCAAAACTGACTGTTTTTAAGTCAATCTAAACATTAATATTTACATTTTTAAAATAAAATAATGATTATGATTGATCTAAAAAAATCTTCCCAAGCTAATAGTTCTTTTTATTAATTTTAATTGTGAGCAATCTGGTACAAATGTCATGCCTGTGTTCCTTTGAGGCTTCAGTGCAACAGATTTTAATTACATTGCACCTAAAACCCATTTCCATCAGATTGTTTTACATAAAATATTTCACAGAAAGGAGAAACAAATCCAACTGTATTTAGGAGTGGAAAAACAGGTGGGGAGCTTTAAAAAGACATTGCATTGACAGAAGCTTCTGTCAGTACAATGCCTCTTATTTCCCACTCATTCTGACTAAACAAACAGTACAGGATTCTTGGCCTGATAAAGATTATCTGCTGTGAACTTGGTCCTGACTGAATATGGTGGGCTCTCTAAAACTCTTCTGTGACCATTTTAAGGGAAATATGTGCTGCAGGTTACACACAATCAGCCTAAAGTGGCCAACAAGACAAAAGGATGTCTTTCATTTGACAACACAGAGAACATTTACTTGTATTGGAGCCGATCGTACCAATGACGGGGTAAAATTCTGTATACTTTCCCAATCCATCCCATGATGCTTTTCAGGTCCCTCGCTGCTGCAGACAGTTCAACTTGTGCTGCTCACCAAGGCCAATGTCAAAGGTCATATTTAGACTAGTTCTAGCAGATTTGTTTGGTTGGAAAGGGCCAGATTTACTGAGCTCGCCATAGAGTGACAGAGGCCAAGGGGGGAGACGGTCTGAGTGAGCAATGGCCAGAGAGATGGGTTCCATAACTACAGACCTAAAATCAGCAGACCGTGTATGTAGCAAAGTCACTGAAGAAGAGCAACAAATGATTTTATGAAGTTAAAACTGTGAAAGTGATGATTTTTGAAACTAAACAGGATTTATTCAGCTCTATAGTAATATTTACTACATGTTTAAGGAAATTATAAATGGTGGGACATGAAGGAGCACATGTCAGTATTTCTCTATGTAAAAGTATGAAAACGGTGTACAGTTGCCTCAACCATTGCTCAACCACACTGATCAGCCCCCTGTAGCATGCAGTGATCAACCGATCAAGCTTTTAACTTCATTATGGGATGGTTTTTTTTTTATGTCTTTCTAAGTTTGAACACCAATTTCAAAAAAAATAAAACATGTACCTTTCTGTTGGGATAACCACTTTGACTATGGCTTGCGACAGAGTCTGTATATGAAGTCACATCAGATAATAAACATAGAATGTGAGTATTGTTAAAAAGGCAACAAGTGAAAAATATAAAAAATGCATTTCAAAGTGCATAGAGACAACAACTTTCTTTTACTGCTGCCAGTTCTACTAAAGGCCAAAAACCCATGATACTTTACCACATTACCCATAAACACCTATCTATAACACAGGCTAACATTTCATTATATCCACAATTTTAAATACACAGCAGCTAATAAAACTCTTTCAACGTGACAATAAATCTAAAACTTAGACTAAGAATGAAACCTGTACTGACTGCTCATACCAAACATCTTACCAGCACAATTTTAAAAATATCAATGCCAGATTCCATGTAATCTTTGACAAACGTATTGAATTACCTTCTCAAACTCCTCCTTGTTCTTCGGTGGAGGAAGCAGGGGAGCATTTGGGTTTTTTAGCCTCTCTCTGGGCTGGGCGTTGAACGGTAGGCCAGAGGGAGGCGGTGGGAGAGTATGCTCCATCATAGAAGGAGGAATATAGATGGGATGTGGTGGAATGGGCACACCTTTGCCCCACCCCAATTTCATCTCAAAGTTCATTATCATTTTCCCTGGAATCCCAAGAAACACATACAGAATATGTAGGCATAAAAGGCGGAGAAGGGAGGAGCGACGGGTAACTTATTTAACAAAAGATTTACCATTTAGGTTCTTGAGCGCTCGCTCAGCATCTCTCCTGTTCATGAAGGCCACAAAGCCACAATTCCTCTCCCGAGCTCTCTCCTCATCCGTCCGGGGCCACATGATTTTCACACTGGCTAGAGGGCCATAACGGCCAAACTCCTGACACAACATCTCCTCATTCATCTATAAGGATTTTAGAGAAAAAAAAATGATTTCAGTGCAGGGATAATGATTTTTTTGCACAACATTCTGACTTATAATTTAGGGCAGAAGAAGTACAATTTGTAGGATTTATAACACAAGCAAAGCTACAAGTCAGGTTCATGTTTTCACAGCAAAGCTACCTTATTCTTGTCTCGTTCTTTCACATCAATATATATTTAGATAAAAAGTTACCTGTGGGTTGATGTTTCCAAGATACAAGTTAGTAGTGGAAGGGTCTCCGACATCATGGGAACCTGGGGCGCTGTCATCCAAAACTGCAGACACAGAAAAGAGTTTCCTGTTGCTGCCTGGTACGACAACTGCTTGTTTCTTTTTTTTTGGTTGAAGATATTCACGGTCACTGTATTAAGTCAAAATTACCACTGGACGGACGGTTTCTTCTTGAAGAACCATCCGCTAAAAGAAGCAGAAAAGCAGTATAAATTTTGTTTCAGGGTAAAGGGAGGATGAAGGGGCAGGGAGTGGTGTTAAGACGTGCTGGGCAGGAACATTTTGGGACGAGTTAGTACAAGAAAGACGTCTATGTGACTTAAATGTACTGACATGAGCGCCTGCCCTCCATGCCGGGCAGAGGTTCGAAACGACTGACACGTCCTTTCATCTTGTGCCTTTCGTTCCTCTCTTCCTGGATCCTGAAAAAATAAAATAAAATCACATAATACAGTTAAATAAAACAACTACATACAGCTGTTTAAAGGTGAAACAACATTTTCTCAACATATAAGAAATCTTACTGTTTAAGTTCTTCTTTGAAGAGCTCCAAGTTGCTCTTCTTCTTTTCTTTTTCACTAGTTTTCTTCACAGTCTGAAACACGAGTAAAGGAACATTAATAACAAGCAGACGAGCGCAGCAGCAGTTGGTACTACTTCCTGACTTTGACAGTACTTACATTTCTTTTGTCTAATGGTAAAAACTGAGACGGCGTCTCCAAAGGCAGGATGCTTTTTGCTGGGGTCTCAAAGCGTGATCTGGGCTTGTATAGCTTTCCTCTCTTTTCATCAGCAGCTGCTTCTTCTAAAAAGAGAAACAATATCCTGGCTTTAAACTTACCTCCAAACAACATAATTAAGCTTTTATTTTATGTCAGAGGATTGTGTGGACTGTTTTTGTGCCTTATCATATCTTAGTGCTTTGGAGTTTAGAAAAAAAACAGCAGGTAGGCGTATAAAATACTGGAATGTTGTTTCTTTATATCTGGTAAAACCAATTTTAATACAATAAAAAATTAGACCAATTTAAAAAATGCTAAGTTGCATGAAAGGGTTGATGTGTTTCATATCAGTAGTGCAGGTAGTTATCCAAACTATTACAAGGAGTATCTAATTAAGAGCAAATGTTTTACCCTTTGTAGCATTTGCAATCCCCCCACGGACAAAAGTCTTGACTTTGCCCTCTGTGCCTCCTTCAAAAGCAGCAAGAAACTCTTCATAAATCTCTGCTGCCGCCCGCTCGTCTTCCTGAAAGCAGAAACATCCAACAGAAAGGGGGTGAATACAAATGATACTCTCCACAGCAGGCCAGATGGGATTGGTAAATTGAAATGATATCGAATAAGAAGCTTGCCTTTTTCTTGATTTCATCTTGCTCCTTCTTGCTCAGGGTTCTTTTGGCCACTGCCATTTTCCCGATGCTGAAAGATTTGAGTTTGCTCTCGAGCAGCGCCTGCCGATGTAAACACAGAGAAACTGGGCTTTCAATAACAACAAAAAAACTGTCTCTTTGTCTGCATCAACACATTCAGTAATCACACACACGACTCATAAGTGTAGCAAACCTCGTTATTTATTCATTTTTCCCCCCGGGTAGCGACAACATAACAGTCCCTGAATGTAACACAGCAACACTGACAGGTCACGATTTACAGAACTGCTATTCGCTACACTCCAAGCTATTAGCGCGGGTTAAAAGCTTGCAATCACTGCCCAGATGATTAGTTAACATTCCCCGAGTTGCATTTGACAGCATACTTTCTGCTACGTGTCGGATGGACCTAAAACCAAACAGAGGCCTAACAGGTCTGTGTCTGAGATGAAGCGCCACGGACTCAAACATCACGCCGAGCCTAATGAGGCTAGTTTTGACATAACGTCAGAATATGCAATCCAAATATTAAATTGAGTCCTTATAAACTCACATATCCAACAACAAAAACCCATGCTCTGGATGTAACATCTATCCTTATCGGGTGCTCGGTTAAATACAGATTTATCAAACCCAAGGTGGTTACGGCGGCTAATTTGTTAGCTTAGCCAAGCTAACCTGGCCGCGGCGCCGCTTTGCTAACATCGTTGCGCACACTCGTGGCTCTGTTCTCCCGTACGTGCTAGCACGTAAAAAAATCGAAGTTTCTCATGGATGCAACATTTAACATGGTTTTAACTAGATTAAAAACAGCTTAACTGAAGCCGGAGCGAACGGCAAAATTCACCTTTGCGCTAGCTTTTTGAGAGCCAGGCGTCCGGTCCGCCATCTTTCTGTGAAAAACTAAACTGAAAAGTCGATCCCGGCTGAAATGATGGGGGCTAAGTGGAAGCTGCAGGCGGCGCAGTCGATCACCGAGTCCGTGATGGATCCCGCTTGCGAAAAGAATCATTCAGGCTTTGTTAACGTGGATCTAAAAAAGCGACTAAAGCAACTATTTGAAAGGTGCAACAACTCATAATAAAAATAATAATAATTTGCAAAGATATATTGTTGTATGTGCGCATGCAGAAGTGAGGGAAAGTCGGTGCTAAAAAGGCTTTTTAGGCCAATAAGTCCACATAGATGGACAATAAATTAGATAAAGACTATCTAGAACAATAAGTCCACATAGGTGGTGAATATCTATCTATCTATCTATCTATCTATCTATCTATCTATCTATCTATCTATCTATCTATCATCGTGTTTATGCAGGACTTCACCAGCAGGTGGTGCTCTAAATCTTTTTGCTGGCAGTAGTTAATTTTAAATCCCGAGGCAGTAAAAAAAAGCAAAGTTGCGTCAGGTGTACATGGCCTTTTTTTAAAAAAAAAAAAAGAAAGAAAGTCAAACCACGCGTGGGTAATTCCAGTCAAGTTTAATCATGCCATCCTCTGTAGGTTTTCCAGCCCAGGTGAAGCCTGAAGCCCCCCTTCCAGCGCTTCCATCCTTTTTTTTCTCCCCCTCTCTTCGTGCTCAGTCCCTCCTCCAGGCGCAGAAGAAACGCTGTATTCATGTGCTGCAGCTCGCAGTCACTCAGCCTCAGACTCAGACTCAGAGTCAGCCTCAGCCTCCCTGCAGCAACACTTTCTCCCTCGTGCCTCCCAGCCCGCCGCGGCGCCTCCGCCCGCGTCTGTCCGACAATGTGGAGGACGGCCAGCGTTTTCTGCGCATGGACTCTGCTGCTCCTGACAGAGGTCTGTGCTCAGTCTCAGCGGAGGTACAGCTTCATTTCCTCGATGTCAAATGTCAAACTTTTCTTTTTCCTTTCCTTTTTAACACAGGGCATGCCCATTGGCGAGGGAGTTTTATTTCTGCTGATTGTCATTATTTCCCTCCCTCCTTTTCTATATTTTAATAAACCATCATAATCGTTTCATAATGTCTCCTTCAGACCAACTTTTACATGTGGAGGAAACATCACAGGGGAGTCTGGAGTCATCGGAAGCCAAGGATACCCAGGAGTTTATCCCCCGAACACCAAATGTGTGTGGAGGATCACAGTGAGTCCACTTAGATTTTTAACAAAGTTACAATGTGAGGTTACAGCCCTAAACACAAGTTTTATTTTAGAAACACTTGTCTGATAATGTTGGATTACTTTATTTGTAAGTGATAACTCAATGCGTGAGTGAAGGATGTTAAGGGAAAAGAAAAGTTTGTCATTATTACTGGAAAATCTACATTTTGTGATCTAAACTTGATTAACTGTCCAACCCAGGTTCCTGAAGGGAAGGTGGTGGTTCTGTCGTTCCGCTTTATCGATCTGGAGAGTGACAACCTGTGTCGCTATGACTACGTGGATGTGTACAGCGGCCATGTCAACGGGCAGAGGCTCGGCCGCTTCTGTGGGACGTTCAAGCCCGGGGCCCTCGTTTCCGCGGGCAATAAGATGCTCCTGCAGATGGTGTCTGACGCCAACACGGCCGGCAGCGGCTTCCTCGCCGTTTTCTTGGCTGCCCACCCTCACGAGCGAGGTACTGTAGGCAAGAAACTGTGGAACGAGTTCACGGCGCGCCTTCTGCTTTAACTCGCCAGAACGTGTCGAGGTTCCAGGGGTATCTGTCGCTGGGATTTTGTCTAAATGAGTGTTTCAGAACGTTCAGAGACAGAAGCATTTTTGCCTCACTACGTGGTCTTTTCACACCGAATGAAATGATTTGTTGTAGAGAAAGTCTGCGAACATCAGCTTTAACTTACCAAACAGAAAAGTTACCGAATTAAAAGTTAACATAAAGTAAAGACTTTATTTGCATCCTGATGTGGAGGTTTTTTTTTTAGGGGGTAGGAGGAGAAGTTTCAGCTGAAAGCAAAGTTCAGATGTATCACTCGGAGGTAAATGAGCCTTTTCCTGTCTGCCTTCTCATCTGCTGTGTGTTTTTGTGGATTTCTAATGAATGGTTTCTTGTACCCAGTGAGCTCAGAGCTGTAATGGACTCAGACTCTGAACCACTGTGCCTGGCTCGAGCTTGACTGGGGCGAAGAATCTCTCAAGAAGGGTCTTATCTTAGGAGCACAACGGGTTTTCCATTTCCGACTTTATAGTCATCCTGGAAAAGGGTCATCATTTGAAGTTCAGCCCAAATAACTTGTACTGTCTGACTAATGAACTGGAAACATTGGACACTTGGTTTTTGTTTGTTTTTTTAGGCTGTTTATAATCACAAGGAGGAAAACGACAGACCCCATACAACAAAATGATGACACAACTTTATTAATTATAGTATTTAAAGGAATAGTTTTGGTACAGCTACAGGAATGGATTTTATTCCTAGCTCTCTGTCTTTCCAGGGGACCAGTACTGTGGAGGCAGACTGGACAAGCCCTCTGGGACTTTCAAAACCCCCAACTGGCCTGAGAAGGACTACCCAGCTGGTGTCACCTGCTCCTGGCATATAGTGGCACCGAAAAACCAAGTCAGTCACTCGGATGTTCAGATTCTTTTTAAAATGACTTGTTTTCATGCGTCCGTGCTGATTTTATGATCATTATGAGCATCGTTTTTCTTTTACTGAAACACTGTCCTTTCCCTCAACTACTTGTGGTGTACGTGTTTCCGGTGATGTTCCAAACTTGTGCATGAGAAAGAGAGAGTTTTCTTTCATTTGTCTGCCGCTGCAGATAATCGAAGTGAAGTTTGAAAAGTTCGACGTGGAGCGGGATAACTACTGCCGCTACGACCACGTCTCCATTTTCAACGGGGCCGAAATAAACGACGCCAAAAGGATCGGCAAATTTTGCGGCGACAGCCCCCCAGCGTAGGTGATTTCTGTTATCCAGAAAGTCTTTTTTTTTTTTTTTTTTTCCTTTAGTACGACATCTACCTTGTGGCTTTATCGCAGCTCATGCTCATGCTTTTGTAGGCCGGTGTTCTCGGAGGGGAATCAGCTTCGGATCCAGTTCCTGTCAGATCTCAGTCTAACGGCCGATGGCTTCATTGGACACTACAAGTTCAGGCCGAAGAAATTCCCCACCACCACCTCACCACCCGCCACCACCACCACACAGCCAGTCACCACCAGGCCAATACGTAGGTAGCAACTTGATTCCTACAAGAACCACCAGAAGGCTTGTCAGATGCGTATTTGTTAAAGAACCGTTGCACATTTAGACAGCAGGAACCTAATTCGCCTAATTAAATGGCAACTGGTTACAAAGTTAGACAACATTTAGGCTGAAAAGTCAAGGGAAAGGGAGTTTATATGCAAATATTGAACATTCAGAGTCTTTTCTGTGCAGTAAGTCGAGAGAACACAATGTACCGGTGACGGATGCAGCCCGGCACGTGTTTAAACACAACACGTGCTCAGAGCGTGGTCGCCCCCCATTTTACCTGCGTAAACTGGACAGAACATCAGTTCTCACACAGTGTGGCTGTGTGTCTGCACCCGCAATCACAGCTCATTATCATACTCAAACACGCACGTTCCCACACTCTGTTGCTTTTTCCCTTAGTCGGGTCAGGTTCTTGTGGCACCCCCACCGCCCCCTGCTATGATGTCACGCCGTGACTCTGCTTTCTAGTTATCTTCTCTGCCTTCTCCCTCTCCAGTAAGACAAATATTTAGTCAGTCACTTTGTATTTTCTTTCCTTTACGGGCTATCTCTGACTCGAACAACAGATGTTCTCTCGTCTCATTTTCTCGCTCTCTGTCTTCGAAGCCGACGGCCGTTCAGCCTGAGGAGCTATTGTGTTTCTGAGAATATCCAGTAAAGAAACCACAGATGTAACCATAACTTACATGACTGCATCAATAGCGGACAAAATTACAGAGGGTAAATGTTCTTCTGTGTGTGTGTGTGTGTGTGTGTGTGTGTGTGTGTGTGTGTGTTTGTTTCTGCAGCTCTGAAGTACTCGGTTGCGCTGTGTCAGCAGAAATGCAAAAGACGAGGAACACTTGAGAGCAATTACTGCTCCAGCAATTTTGGTAAGACTGTCAAGGTTTTATTTTATATATTTATCTACAGTAATTGTCACAAATTAAAGTCATTGATTGATAGATTTCAGGTTGTGTTGTTGCAGAGCTATTGCAAACATGCTAATCTTCAACAAAACCATAGATGTAAACATCACCGAGGCTCTCGACAGCCAAAACTCCCCTCTAAGTAGCTGTTTACAGTCCCGATCAGGTCACTATCTTTGCTTCTCTTGTGTTCTTGCTCGTGCATTTGAAAGACTTCCTTGATATCCAGTGAGGAGCTGGGTGGGGGGGTGGGGGGGTGTACAGTAAGGTACAGTGGCCTTCAGTGTAAGCACAAGCACACACTCACCCGTCCACTTGCGGTGGGCAAACTATAAACGCGTCGATTCAGCCTCGGCCTCAGTTCGCGCCAACTCCCCGAGTTTGTTCCTCCTCTCCGAGATGTTTACGGCACACGCTGGAAACTCAGGCTTGCACCAGTCGCCGACAAGCAAACAGCGTGTTGAGGGAGGGGAGGTATCAGCTCAGGATGCGTTAGACGTGGAGAGGCGGCGGTCTGAAAACCGTTCTGTCTAATGAAAACCTTAAAGTGGGACTGCTGGTGTTTAATCCAGTTAAATGCAACGGGAATTGTCAAAAGCGGCTCACTGGTTTGTGCAACAGGAGCAAGAAATAAAACATGACTACAACAAATGCTCCTCTGGCTTTTCTCATCTCTAGATTGCAATAAATCGGTGTGTTTTTGTACTTTAGGGGCCTGGTTAGACTAAACGGGAAGTGTCTTTGCCCCGCACTTGCGTCACATTGTTAGGGTCAAGGAGCAACTCTGTTCTTTATTAAACAGAAAGTGATCTCTTGTGCAGTTTTCAGAGAATTGTTTAACTTGGCCTTTTGTCTAATAGTTAGAACAGCAATTATAAGAAAATCTCCCAGTAAGTGATACTGTTGATGTTGATTTTCTTTTCATTTTGTGAGATTAAGCTCTGAAGCTCACAGGAGACTAAAATAGCTTTAAAAAGTCAGCAGGGGAGTGTTAATAGCCTATCAAACAACAACTAAATTAGACTGTTTGGGAAGAACTTTAGTTACATTAGATCTACTTCCCTTCACAAGGCTTTACTGGGAGTTTTGTTACTTTTTGCCACAAACAAACATGTTGAGAGCTGCTTTACAATTCATTCTCTTTTGCTGCATTTAATCACAACACAAGATGTGCAATATTTCCAAATTCTTGCTGGGAAAAATCAAATAAAACACCATAAAATCTACATTTAGTACAAACTAGTGTAAGTGGGAGCGCGTCAAGATGGTGCCTATCATGGAAAATATTTGTTTTCCTGTTATAAATTAGTATTTTTCCTAAAAGAAACACTCAAAACTGTGCTATTGTACTTTTGATTTATTTAAACATTGTACTTAAAAAGCTTTTGCTAAGTTTGTCGTATTTTATATAAACTATATAACTGCTAAAGTTTTTTTTCCTTATGAGCAGCAATGCAAAAAAGGCATGTTTTTAAAATTTTATTTAATTATTTTGAAACATGACATAAAGTAGGTTTCACTCTGTGCAGAACAGGGTGGGAGCGCAACAAAAAAAAACTGGGCTCACTTTTGGAGCAAGGAATGAACCCGCAAAATATTTGTTGTTTAGAGAAATATGAACTCGATTGAGGGTTGGATGAATCCTCATGGTGGTGTAATCACGGTGGATGTTATGCAAACGAGAATTTGGGGAAACCAAATCTCCTGAGGATTATTACAGACGGTAAAAGCTATTCTTCATTTTTTCCTTCTAAGCGTTTTGTTGTTATAAAGGACCTGGAGATGATAATGAACACCTCTCAGATCGTACTCTTCTCTTCTTCTCTGTATTCATTCAACATTGTCATCTAAAACATTTAGTTTCCAAATGCAAATTTACACAAATTCCAGTCAACTCCAGCTCTTTTAGTTGATTCCGTAATGATAAAATAACAAAGAATTAGGCCACACTTTGCCTTAAAACATCTTTCAAACCAGTTATTTATCATTTAAGCTCTTAAAAGGTTGGATTTATCATATTTAAGAGCTCTAATTAGTAAACTCTCTCCAATTTTGGTGATTAATCAAAGTCTCAAAGGTTTTTAAACCTCATAATAATTAAATATCTTGAGTTTATTCTGGTAAAAAGACTTAAAAAAAAATCAAAAAAACGACAGTGCCAAAAGGTATTCATGCTTAACTTCCCGTTAGGCTTTTTTTTAAAAAAAAAAAGCAGATATTTTGTATATTTTCTGTCATTTTTCATCCTGTGTTTTTGCTTGTGCGACAGTGATCACAGGGACGGTCATTACTGCGGTGATGAGAGGAGGAAGCATGTATGCCACCGTCTCGATCATCAACGTTTATAAGGAGGGCAGCCTGGCAATCCAGCAGGCAGGGAAAACAATGAGCACCAAGATCATTATCATCTGCAAAAAGTGTCCATTTATCAGAAGAGGTGGGTGTAGTGATGCTTGTGAAATGATGTTTTTGTTGCGTGATTAAAAAACGGGTCGTTATGTAAATGAAGACAGTCGTGATGCAGCTCCTGGTTGACTGATTTGAATAACCACTGACTCTGAGTTTGCCTCCTCTGCTGGGTGCGGCTGATCATCCCGAGGTGTCAGGTGAGCGGCAGAACTCACTGTCCAAACAGTCAACTAAACGACAAACGTGTTTATGTGTGTGCATATACATACCTGCCCCGCGCAGACTCTCACGTCTGGCCTCCCTGAATGTCTCTGCCGTTCTGCCGCTGCATTCAGGTTTGTTGTGTGTGACCTCAGGCTTGAACTACGTCTTCATGGGCCAGGTGGACGAGGAGGGCCGGGGCAAGATCGCCCCGCACCACTTCGTCATGGCCTTCAAGACGAAGAACCAGAAAGGACTGGGCGTTCTGAAGAACAAGCGGTGCTGAGATCCGGGAACTCCGAGGGGGCTCCTTTCGGAATCGTTTCTGCTCAAGGCTCGGCTGTGGATGGAAGCAATTACTGCGGAAAAACAAATCTCCTCCTCAACAACACAAACACAGGCCACAAAAACAAACAGAGAAAAAAATCAGGATACAAAGCTGCCTGCACAAAATGTAGAAAATCCTGTTAAATTAAAGGCGACTGACATTATATATTTATGATTTTTTTTTCTGCAGAATGCACGGTTTGGGAGTGCACATCATCTGTCTTTTATTTAGACCTGTCAGTCTTTTTTCGTAGACTGAGATTAATGAGCAGAGAAATTAGCCAGAATTTCCACTCTTATTCCCAAATCGTTCCCTACCCGGTCACATTCCAGTCACGCTCACAGCAGGGACTTAAATTGCAGCTACTTAAAGAAACATTACTCGCTTTTTTTTTTCCCTGTCTGCACATCTGTTCTAACACCCCATAATGGCATTTCTGACCTAAAATGATTCCATCCGCTGCCTTTTACTGTTTACCTTTAACGCAGCAGAACAAAATGTGAATACTGACTGGGATTCAGGCCTTGAACGGATATTTCAGTCGAACAGAACCATCTCAAATTTGACAATCTTGTGTAATGACTGTTTTAACAAGGTGATGTGTTTAGTCTTATTGGGCAGGGGTTGAAGTCTTAAATGTGGTGATTAAAGTGCAATATTTAATGCGTTTATGATTTTATTGAAGCAATTTTCTGACTTCTCTTTGCTTTACGGTCCTATGGATGCATAGCACCACCAGCAGTCACTAACTGACATACTGTTTTAAAAAGCCATAAAAAAAACTATTTTCATATGAACAAAAGAATATATATTATTTATATTTTATTGTTTTCATCTGCCCAAATAAAGATTTAACATTTTAACTTTGTTTGTATCTATGTCCAAGAAGTTCCAAATAGAAAATGGGAAACAAAAAAAGCTTGAAGTGGTGTGTCAGGAGCACTCGAGGCTCTGCTAAGCATGAAAATGGATCAGGTGTGTGAAATATGACTCTCACGTGGACCCAAACACCAGGGAGCTGGCTGTTTTCTGGCATTCCTAGCTGCTGTAGGCTAAAACCTTCAAAAAAATGCTATCGGCAAATCGTCTCAGCTTTTCATCCACTCAAATCCCCAGAAAGCCAGAATTTCCCATAAATCTTTTTATTTATTTTCCCGTTGAAAAGAATGGCTTTGTTTATTTAC
Organism: Kryptolebias marmoratus; assembly: GCF_001649575.2. NCBI lineage: Eukaryota > Metazoa > Chordata > Actinopteri > Cyprinodontiformes > Rivulidae > Kryptolebias > Kryptolebias marmoratus. The sequence continues at coordinate 14,787,920 of NC_051450.1, forward strand.
AAAAAAACAGGGTAAATACTGTAGCTGAATAACACATAGCACGCCTGAGTCTGGTGAATACACGGTTCTCTAACAAAGTTCCAGGTTTTAGAATTACTCCTGTGCCTTAATAGAGGAGAGTTTTAGCACATGCTCGTGCCACGCGGCGTCCCAGATAAACATGAAGCAAAAAAGAAAATTCATAGAGAGAGTAGAAAGGGAAGTGGTCTTTTTCTTAGCTCCTCGGGTAGAACATGGCGTATTTGGACGTGCGGAAGCCCAGCAGGTCCCGCATCTCGTTGCGAAACTTGGACAGGTCCTGGCGCAGGTCGTTGAGGTTTTCCACTGTGGCCTGGTCGGTGCTCTGCATCTTCTGCCGCGTGGAGGTCAGGTAGCGGTGGACCAGGCAACACATGATCTTCTGGTAGTTCTCGTCTCGCTTCTGCTTCAGGTTCCGCCACTCCTGTGTCAGAACGGCAGCGAAAGAATTCAGACTCGCGGCATCTGTCACAGGAACTCATGTGTTTAAAATAAAGTCACCTAAAATCATTATAACAGGACACCTGGGTTAGTGACAGTTTGAGAGTTTGATCCTCTCACCTTCAGGCTGTTTTGTCTCTTCACCTTGCCCTTTGTCGTATGTGAACAGATCCACTTCCTCATGCTGGTCACCAAGTAGCAGACGGTCTTTGGTGAAGGGAGGATATTAAAAGGTGGAGGCAGAGTACACTTGTCATCAAAGTAGCTGAGCCAGAGTTTGGCTCGAGCAAACTTCCACTCCTTATCCTCGTGATTCTGCACAAGTTATAAACAAACAAAACCACTACTTTAATACAAATCAGTTGTTCAAAGTGGGCAAAGAATAATCAGCGTGCTTCCAAACAAACCATTTAACATCTGTAAAACATTTCGGTGGGGCTTAAAGCAAAACTAGATCCTAACAGGACATGAAAGCAGTCACTGTTTTCGGCGCCAAGATAAACTCAAATTGCTCCTAATAACAGGCGACGCACACCGCGAGCCGAGCGCTGCGCAAACTTACAGCAATTTGTCTGAAGCTTTTATGGAGCATGGCCACCAGCAGCTTGGTCAGCACAATAACAACCACAATGTTGTATGTGCCTATGATCATGGCACCGACAAAAGAGCGCAGCTCCTGCGTGTAGCTGATCCGGGTGACGAAGAGCGCAACGTGCGCCAGGGAGAAAATGTACCAGAACAGAGCGTAGCAGGTCCCCATAAACCTGTAAGAAAGAAGACACAGCAGCTGGAATTTGGCATAAACATCTGGCACATGAACGGAATAATATAACCCCAAAACATGTTTTTGTAGCAACCACCAGAAACAGGGAAGTGTGCTGACATGATCAATTTGTCAAAATTACTGTTGAGCATGAACCAGAAAAAATATATATATTTCATGTCCTAAGTTTTATCCTTGCTCTCTGACCTTAAAAGAACCTAAAAATGACGTCACTCAATGTGAACCTGCACAAAGACTTGTGATTTCCTCCCTGGATCAGAATTTCTTCTACTAGTACATTGGTTGTGTTGTTAATTCAATAAAAAGTTGATCAATTACAAAAAATAAAATAAAAAGCTTTGCAGACAAAAAAAAGAGCAAGTTAATAAATCAAGAAAAACTATAACTTAATTATGAGTATATATATATATATATAATCCTGTGGGTTTTATGCTATTAAATAAACAGAGTTATTGTTTATGGTTTGGATTATTTTACTCTTCTACACTTTTGTCCCCTTACAGAGTGACTTTGACACAATTTGTTCATTTTTAAGCTTTTAAGAAGCCACAATGTTCTGCTATAACGATCCTTCACCGAGCTTTTTGTCTCCCCTCCAAATCCTTTACTGAATATCTTAGTGGCTTAAACTTTTCAAACTGCCCTAAAGAAACAACAGGTTTGCCTTACGTGTGAAAAGCGTCATTGCTCTGTTGCTGACAGAAGATGCCCTCGCAGTCCTTGGGTGTTTTCTTGTCGGGGTTTTTGTGGTCTTTCCCGTAGAGCTGGGTGAGCCCGATGGTGAAGGAGAATAACACGAGCAGGAAGAGGCCCAGGAACTTCCCGAACTCCTGCAGCATCTGTCCCATGGAGATCTGTGGGACATTGAGATTAGTCTGTTACTCTAGTCTGCTTTTTAAAATCTAAATCTCACGTACGCAGATCGACATGCATAAGAGAATATCCAAAGATCATTTTTCCAAGCTATAGTTTTTTTTTCTTGCAACACATTAGATTGAATAAATAGAAATGTCTATTATTATTAAACTCAACACTAGCAGCTAAAAAATAATCTACATTTATGTTAAGCAAACAGATTTCTTTTAAGTATCTATTTTTAACACTTTCTGCTTTGAAAGAAAAAGAGAGAAAGAGAGAAAGACCCTTGATAGCTGCCTAATTGTGAGATTATGATCTTTTTCATTACTTTTTTCCATCCACTTGTAGCTTAGTTTATTTCTAGCCTCTTTGCTTAGCAACAGTGCTGACGTAGAAAAAGCAACATCATTTGGTAGCTGGGAAGCCCCCTCTTCTCTGTACCTGAGAGAAGGACAACAACCACGGACACAGCTGAAAAGATGGCTCTCAAACAACCCACTATTCAAACACCCGAGGGGCTTATCTGTTCTAAAAGATGCTCCAACGTGTCGTTAAGAAACACAAGTGCACAGTGTGTCCAGTGTGACCGCTGAGCCGGCACCTCGGGGTAAATGATGATGGCGTGTCTGAGCTGGAACCCAGGGCGGCTTGTTTGAGCAGAAGGTTTGCTCCGTTAGGGTGATTCATTCTCTTGTCATGAGCAAACTCCTCCCATGTAATCCTTGACCACTATGTACACGTGTGATTTAGGAGCCGAGGTTGTTCCCCGCTTGGCAAACCTGACAAACAGACCAGCTTAGTAACAGCACAAACAGAGCCTGAAGATAACACCCAACGTTGTCTGGAGACGGCCCCGCGTGTAGCTCAAACACACCAGTGTACACATAAATACAGCTGTTTGAGTTAAATGACTCCATAAGGTAATAAATTCAGTTACAAGGTCAGTAATGTATAGATACAGAGACAAAATAAAAGCTCTAAGAACATTTATTTTCAGTTTTTTTCACACGGTAATATCACTAATGACTGAAAATACTTTAGAAAAATGTGTTTAAGTTGTGAAATCTGATGTTGGTTCTCCAAAACATGTTTCCACATGCAGGAATCCTTCATTTATGATGGGTTAACGCTGTCAGTGAGGTTAAGTCTGGGTCACGGGCAGACACATACACAGGCTTGCACCCTTTCACAGTTTCCAAGCTCAGCAGGGGCTGCCACCCTGCAAACAGATGAGTAGGTCTCTTCAGGAAAGACAGCTTCACAGAAACTTTTATTACTGCGGCCCCCGTAGTCATGAGTCACTGTCTGTGTGTGTCTGTGTGTGTGTGTGTGCAGCAGGAGGAGCTTGTCTGAGTTCAGCTGGATGGAATACCGGCCTGGTCAGATGTCACAAATGTGCTGAAATGTGTGGGAGCGTGTGCGTCCGCCGAGAGGCGCGCCTGCCATGTGAGTGCGAGTGAAAGCACGGCCGCGTTTATTCCCAAGGCTGATCATTTTTCCATCCTGCCAAGCTGATGTCAGCACGAGTGGAGCAGAGACAAGAGAAAAGAGAGACTTGGGCTGAAAGGAGCTCATTAACAAGCTACTGAGCAGACTTTGTGTTTTATGCACCAACCACAGGCACTGCCCAGGCTTAATGACAGGAAGGCATCCCTACAAACACACTAATCCAGTTTCATACCTACGGACAGCTTTACGTAATTCAGGACACACATGGAGGAACAATAAAATCCTAGACTGCCAGCAAAAAGTCAGATGTTGGCTGTTTCTATAAATTCTTCTGATGGAATTATGACTGAATAAAAAATAACACTTATGGCAAGGAAACTGTTGAGGAGTCCAAGAGAAAAATATGCAAACCAGATTTTTGACTTGTCTTAGATTACCATAAAAAAGTCCATATCAGACATACTTATATAATGCTCCAAAATAAATTCAGTTTTCTTTAAAAAAAAACAAACATATCAAACAGATTTGCTGGCTAACAGAAGGACACAGCTCAGAGGTTTTTAGATACAGCTCACCATATTTCATGTCAAATTATTATGTCTACACCTCTGTTTACATGCAGCCAAACCTGCTCTTCAGGTAGCCACGGGTCATATAGGCTGCCATGTTTTGGTAGAAATCAGTCAAAGATCCAGAACAAACACATTGTGGATTGTCAATCATCTCCCCTGGTTTTAAAAAAAAGCCAAAATACTTCCAGAAATCAATCATGCGTGGAATGAAGACAATAATTCACAGATGATGAAAGCCAAACGATGATGCACATGACAAGTTGCACAGATTTAGTTTGTTGTGCTGAGTTTATTAGATTATCTCCACAGAACCCATTATTCTGCAGCTCAGAATCACTGATCTTCTACCTAATGCTCGTAATGATGTTATCATACTGCTTAGCACAGCTGGTGTGATGTTTAGTGTGGGCTTGCCCTTGAATGTTCACATTCACAGACAGCAGAAGTGAGTAGGTGGTTTGACTGACTATGTGAGAGAAGAAAATATTAAAAAAAGCATTTTTTTAATCAATATTATCTATGTATTGTGTATCATCCAACGTGCTTTATAGATACATGGCTATAAAGACATTAAATTGTCACAAAGTGAATATTACTTTGCCATTGGTGACTGCTGACCTGTAGTGGCCCCAAAATGGAGCTGGTGGTGTACATGAAGAAGAGTCGCAGGTAACTCAGAACATTGGCAAACGCAAAGAGACCCTCCGCCACCAGGATGGGATGGAAGGCGTCCCAATTCTTCCTCTCTGTCTCCTGCTCGTTTTTAAACTGCAGGTTGACCAAGCACATTCAGAAATCCATTCACTGCATGGCACTTAAACAGGAGAAATTAGTTTAAAGACGTTTTATTGGTTTGAAATGTTAAAAAAATGATTTCTTGAATCCTCAAAGTATGCACTACGATGCACACAGTGCATACCTCCCTGAGGCCTTGGATAGTCATGAAATGATCTGGAAACGAAACTGATTTTAATCCTATAAATAGGTATATTTTAGACGGAACGTTTTTGCTGCCTCCACAAACGCTTTATGTTATTTCTTCGCACTCATTTGAGTTCTAGAAAAAAAATGCTTTCTGTCAGAAGTTGTGAGATTCCATTTTAAACAAAGCCATCATGTTTTCCTGAATCAAATCAAGTAGCCTAAATGCCCAACCTCTAACCAAAAATCAAATAAAAATAAATAAGTTAACATAAACTGTACAAAGTATTGATTACAACGGAGCTATAACTCCATAAACTCAGTAATCAGTCATGTTTGGTGCACTGCTCTTCTTGTTATTGCAGCAAACAGGTATAAAATCCTTGTGTAACAGTTTTAGCCTGATTAGAAATCTTTATTTGCTTAGCTGAATGTGGTCTGAACTCCACTGGGCCCCTGATGAACCAGCTAATGTTGGTTCAAAGTTTGCAGTAGCTGTTGTACTTTTACAGCCGTTTGTTGATGCCTGTCGCCACTTGGTGGCAGCATGAAATGCATGTTGAGCTCCTTGTATTTGTGTTTAAGCTGCTGTTGGTGTTTTTTGCCCAGCTCCTTTTTGTAGTCAACGTCTGCATTTAAAAAGACCAGATTGCTCTAATAAAGTACTGTATTTTCAAGTGCAAGTCAGCCTTTAACCCAGTCACAATTGTAAATTGTTATGAGCTAAGGGCGATAAATTGGCTTGTTGGTAAATTGCTCACAAATGTGTCTCCACAACCTCAGCGTTGGATGTACTCCCATTACCCTGGAGCTAAGATGATGATCATGTGACCGAAAACTAGCTTTCAGACAGTAAATCAAACATACTGTATATTGATCTGACTGATGCATTAGTGCTCATTCAATAATTCATTGCAACCCTTTGCCTCATTTCGGTATGAGCTAAGGTCTGGGAAAGCTGCGAGACAGTAGGATTAAAACACAAAATGATGAGCTACTAGTCTGAGAAAAATGAAATAAATTCAATGCTGAATCCATCTTTGTGGCCATCTTTACAGACTTCTATCAATAAACAGAATGACTATTTGTGGCAGTTTGTATTTTAAATGTGTGAGTAATTTGCACGTGTGATTACCTTGCTATGAGCAACTATTTTAAGAGCGAAGGTGGCCAGGTAAAGCGAATTCATCACAAAGCTCAGCTGGTTCCTCGACTCTTCCAGAAAATCTTCCAGCCCTTCGTACCACAGACGCTTCACATCCGACCACACCATCCCTACGGGGGGAGCAGAAATTCATCATCACCCAAACTTAGCGACATATAAGCTACAGGAAAAAAAAAATCTGGAATATTTTAAAATCCTGTCCAGATTCAGTCATAAGTCATCTCTTAGAGGGAGCCCTGGGGAAACGGGATCGTATGAGATGCAAAAACAGGAGATTGATGGGGTGAAAATGTGTCATCTGTGGGATTTAGGGAGGTGTGTGGAATTTAATAAAGATGGGTGTTGGCGTCTTTTTTTATTTTTTTGTAAAAACAGTATTTCATTGATTCACCGTGTGCAGATATAAGAGTCAAGGTGTAGTATAGTATAGTACGTCAATACTTTGAGTCAGAAATTCATTGAGTCCGTGGTTTTAACAGGAAACCAACAAAAGAGAGGCAGCGGAAGCTCATCAACTGTTTCTTCATCCACTCGTGGTGTTTGAGATACAGCAATCAAAACACACACACGCAGCAAGACACATAACATGCAGCCGAGTGCACTCGATCTCCCAGCATCTGATCTCCTCATTAATGTGAGGCATCCCGCTCGAGGGAACAGCAGAACGGAGGTAGAAGGCAAAAGAACAACATGAAAGACGAAACAATGGAAAAGCGAAGTGAAAACAAGTGAGCCATCTTGACATGTGACTGCCTGACTGAGCATCAAACTCATGTAGGGTCTGTAATGGCTCCTGCTCACATCCTGATTACATGAGGATGCTGGAAGAGGGCAATCATTAGCGATCTCATCTTCCATTTAACTTATCTCGAATGATGTGTCGAAGCAGCGGGGGACTCTGAGGCACAAATCACATCTTTTGAAAAAGGGCAACATTGAAAAAAAAAAGAAAGATTAAATTAATCCTCAATGCTGCTCTCTCGCTGTTGGTCGTTTGTGGAATTGTTTGTACTCTATTATCACCCATGGAAACCCCACGTCACACCCAGAGAGAATGGAATACATTTAACATTACCCTAAAAATAGTATTCTAACATTTAAGGAAAGGAAATTAATGTCTTCCACAGCCTTGTATTACCTGCCAAGTTTGGTTAATGAGGTGAATTGTCAACCAGGCAATAAAAAGGGTGAGACCTATAGCACTAAGAGCTGAACAAAAGAAGCTTTTTACAGCCACTCACAAATATCCCAGAAAGAAGGCAGGGCCATTAAGAAAACCTAAAGTGGATGATAATGGTTTCTTTGTGGACAGGGAAGGTAGGGAGGGGTTTCTCCAGAGACAGACCCCATTTCTGCGACTTTCTAGTTCCATCTGATAAGACAGCTGAAGCACTTTTTTCATGAGAGTGTTGCATACGAGTTAAGTTTGGCTTTACCAGCACTCAGACGTGCCACGAGGGAGAAATAAGAATACTTTCTGTGTAACTCAGTTAGAGGCGGTGCTGACAGATGTAATCTAGACAAGTCAGACTTTTTGTCACATAGTGTAGAAATAACAGTTTGTCACATGTTGCCTAAAGGAGTTAAAGAAACGAGATACTGGACTTTAGGCAGACCTTAACAGGAATCTCCAATTTTCACTCCATCATGCAATGTTACAATATTAAATTATGGTTTGTAAAACCATAATCTTATCTTATTTTTAGTTCTATGAGGTAGATAATTATTCAGTTAAAGAAACCAGATCTTTCAGCTCTGAAATTCATGGCATGATAATCACATTCAGGGTAAAAGGCTGACCTAGGATCCAGAGGATCAGGAGGTAATCGATCATCTCAAGCGCGGGGCCCATGGTGTTCTTCTTGTCCTCGTTGTACACCAGAGAGTAAAGGTTGAGCAGCAGCAGGAAGGTGAAGTACGAGGCGCTGTGGATAATGAACTTGACAAAAGGTGTGTGGATTATCTGGCCGACTCGGGAACGTGGCACCAGAAGGTAGCAGATGGACAGCAGCGGCCAAAGTAAGGCCACCGACAACACGGTGCCCATCTTTAGACAGGTGTGTTTGCGACGATAGCTGGCCATCTCCCCAAACCAGACAGTGTTGAGGAACTGCTGACAGTTGGACTGAGCCACAAACTGTAAGAAAGGACAGAAGCAAAAAGTCAGCACGAGGAGAACAATTTATAGGTCAGGCTAAATAAACGTGTCCTTCATAAACTCATGGGAAGTTAAATATGTTTAAAAGTGAGCTTTTACACGTTTTATAGATGTGTTCTTCTGTAAAAGGTTTCACTGACTTTTGTATAATCCTGTAAACGTCTCTGATGTGCATCCTTTAGAGCAGCGGTCCCCAACCTTTTCAGCTCCACGGACCGGTTCATTATCAGACAGTATTTTCACGGACCGGCCTTTAAAGGTGTGGCGGATAAATACAACAAAAAAAAATGATACAAGCGGGGTATTTTTTAAACATAATAAACGTAAATCCAACGTGTCCTCGCAGCTGTTAGCTGCATTATCAACATGAATAACAGCCTCTCCTCCCCCTGATGTTCTCTGTGTTTAAACACGCCCTTCAAAATAAGAGACACCACAAAGAATCCAACTCACCATAACTCTGAATCAGTGGGAGCCCTGTGCCTGTTTCTCAGTAACCAGACGGCCCCATCTAGGGCTTCCAGAGATATTTGATTTTTACTCGTTTTGCTGCTTGTGGGTTTGTTTTTAGCGGTAACGGATCACGTGACCTAGATAAGCGTTTTGACACGCATCAAGAGTGAGTCATAGATGGATAGAGTGGAGAGAATCTGGTCAGTTTTCAAAATAAATGTCGTTCAGACTCGGAAAATTTAAAGAAAAAACGGAAATACTGTAAGTTAATTATTCTTTCTGTGCGACCCGGGGTTTGGGGACCTCTGCTATAGAGTCATCATATATTCGTTCTGCTGCAGGAAACTTTATGCGTCTTGCAGTTGCAAGTATGATGATATTTAAGTCAAACCTTTCACATGCAGCCACCCCAGCTGTAAATTATCCAACTCCTTCAAACTTACAGCTTTAGTTTGTCTCTGACTGCTGCTGCCTGGAGGAAAAACTTCAAGTTGCCAAACTAATGTCTCTCAAAGTCAACAAGTGATATTCTGCAGCAGCTATTAAATTTGACAGCGAGTGCAGAACACAAGAGATCATTAGCATTGGCATTTTGGATTTTTACTGAATTACATTAGAAATTATGCCGACAAACTTTTCTTGGAATTTGCAGCCTTTCACTGACTAACCTCTTTTTGGTTGTACTTGATGGCGAGTTTAAGTCGGCTGAGGTTCATGCGCTCCTCCAGCAGGCCTCTCTTGTCAACGTGATCCTCGCTGGAGGTGTGATTAAGAATCACTTCGAGCTCTCGGGAGTTTCGAGCCTGAGCCAGCAGATCCTTGGCAAACATCTTGCACTGCTTCGCCACCTCCTCATAGTCATTCCTGGAGCAGGGAAATTAGATACAGTCAGCGTCCATAAATGCTGCAGGTTCTTGTCTGTCACTCGTAACATCTTTGTGTGCGCATGTAAAGTTGCCCTGACGGTAAAACAAGGCTGGCGGGGGGAGCAGAATTTCACCTGAACTCCACCTCGACGAGGCTGAGCTCCTTCAGGTCTGCGCTGAGCTCGAACGCTCTGAGAATAGGATCCTCCTCGGTCAGCATGATGAGAGAAGGACTCGCCAGGCAGCGGTAGATGTCAAGGCGGAACCTGTAAAAAAAAAAACAGAAACGAGGTGGTTAAAAAAAGGGGGGGGGGGACTAAAACTGATCAGTTAAAAAAATATGCAACAGACACAAAATACAGCAACCCTGTGCAACTTCTCTTAAATATCAAATTACTCAAAACTGTATCAGCTGTGTTCTCATTATTTCCAAACTCCCAAGACGCGTCATCGTTTTTTGCACAAATAAAATCAATGAAATTAAAATACAAGCATCATAAAGGATAGAGTTGAATTTGCGATTATTAAAAAAAAGATCAACTGTTCGGCATGAATCACATATTGCAACAGGAAGTGCATCATGTTAAGTTATTTTAATATGTTAGAATCAAAACAGGTTAGGTCTCAAATACAGATCCCCATTGGGACAGTGTGGCTATTCTTACTAGTCTCAGCTAAATACAGACATTTAAATCAGGTTTAAAACATCTACTAAACTGTCACTTCAAGACTAACATTTGCCCTATTTTAGCCTAATCATCTATAGACATTTTAGATGATGTTTACATTTTTTTTTACTTTTTAACCCCCAGATGCTCAGTAGGATGGAGGAAAGAGGCCTTATGGCTTCAAAAAGTAGGAGATGACACTACCACCAGATAAATATACCAAGAGGTGGCCTGCTTGTCCTCTGACACTTGACAGAAAAGACATTCTAACACGACTACGGTCCTAAGTGCATTGCTGAACATGAAACAAGAATTTTATGACAAGAGAAACGACATTTTGGCCAAGCGTGTTGCCATTTCTGAACGCAACAAAGCAACTTAAGGACTAGGAAAAAGGTGCCACAACTCGAGCTTTTCCACAGAGAATAGCTGAAAAACAAAGTTCAAAAAATGGCAGCACATTTTGAAGTCTGCAGCGAAGGATTAAACTGGTCACTGGAGAAATTTCAGTGTTGTCTGTGATTTCTTTAAGGGTATAGGATTTTAAATCAGCTTGCATTTAGGTAATATTGAACAAAATAGTGAACATGACCCAAAAGATTAAATCCAGAAGCAATCCTTTTCCTGGTTGCTTCATTTGTACCTGCTCTAAACTCTGTGCTGTTCGGCAGAGACTCTGTAGACTGATTCATTTAGTGCAACTGTGTGGGAGGGAGAATAAAACTGCCCAGTGAAAGAGATCAGCAGCATCTCATCTGCAAATCCAGGGCAGGATCAGAAAAGCAAGGCTGACTGCTTCACTAAGGAAACACTGCTGCTTTTTTTTTAAGATTTGCCTATATTAAAAGTGAAAATCATTTTCGTGTTCGGTGTAAAACAAGTGCATTTGTGGTAATAAAAAAAAAAATACTGTCTCTCTGAAGAAAGATAATCAGAGCTGGACAATAATAAAAATGCATTAGATGTTTGTGGGGAAGGGATAAAGCTTCTAGAACAGCTGAAAGCTTCTTTTTTTCAAAAGGAGTTGCATAAATAATTTCTTTGTGGCTGTAAAAGAAAGACGTTTACAGGCTATCATGAATACACAGAACTGCAGAGTTTCTTGCATGTTTCATTTGACAAAGAACAGATTCAGGTTCTTTTAAGCTCAAATTTTCAAGAACCATGCTAAGAAACAACGAGTGTATTATGTGGAAGATAAAGTTCTTGTTATTACAACAACAATCACACTCTTGGAGCTTACAACGACTACTTGAACGAAGTCATCTGTACATTTTCTTAGTTCTGGGTCACTGGTTCGGCCTGTACCTGGAGTGTCTTAAGCTGTCCTTCTTGTTTTTAGCATTGCACAGCATGCACTCGCAACCGACGGCGTGAGGCCGGGGAAGCGATATGTCCTGCTTCAGCAGCATTGTCAGGATCTCGTAATTGTTCCTGTGCGCTGCCAGGATGACCGGAGCTACGTCCATGGTGGTGGAGTACTCAGGGTTCTGAATGCGCTGCATCAGTTTCTGAGAAAGATGGGATAAACCTCTGAAAGACTGTGCAAAAATTACAAGAAAAGGGGAAACAACATCATTCAGTTATTTTAAAGAAGAGCTGATGCTAGTAATAAAAGCAGACTTACAGCAATGGAGGGCTTTGAGGATCGCCTCGGCCTGTGGTTGAGAAGGATGTCCACAGCTCCCACCACTTCTGAGTCTATGGCCACCAACAAGGCATCTGTCGCCTTCACACACACACGTGATTTAAAGAAACATCCCGTAGCATAAACAAGAGTTTAAAAAAAGAAACGTCTGTGTGTGTCGGGCTACCTGGCAACCGTACTCGAGCAGAAGCTGCAGGATGTCCAGATTCTCATTCTCGATGGCGATGGTCACGGCGTCCCGGCCCAGCACGTCCACGCAGTTGACGTTGAGCTCGCCGTGGCGGTTTTCCTCCAGCAGCTTCTTCACCATGTAGTAATCACCTGGGGATGCAAAGCGGGGACGACACCACACGTCACGCCGGGAAAAGCGAACTCTTGCAGATTCCGGTTCGATGAGGAGACAGCTGTAGTTGGAGCGGAGCAGGCTTGGCTCCAGCTGCGCCCCCCCTCTACCCCTTAATCTTGTGTAACAATAACATCTCCCTCAAAGGACAGTTTCAGCTGCTCAGACGTGTTTACAGAGACTTTATATGGTCACAGTGGCAGATAATGGCTTAAACACCTAAAAACAGCCTCAGCCTGTACAAGTTTCTGGACTTCTAGAAGGAAAGTGTGGGTTAGAAGACAAAACCCACATCTCTTTGCTATCTGACAACCCCACACTGACTGAGCATTGCCTTTTCCTTCCCTTCCTCTTCTCAGCTTTTACCATTAGCTCTCCTTGTTAGGCGCTGAGAAGATTCAGCACAACAGGGAGGGAAATGTTAAAGAGAGGAGCCTTCAGCTAAATATATCTGGGCAAAATTTGAGTCTGTATGCAGGGGAAAATGTGACCACGTTGCATTATTGGACAGAAACAAGCCTGCTAGGTTCATTTAGGTAAAATAAATGAAGGACGAACCTTTCTCGCATGCCAGCAGGAAGAGCTTCTCGTCCAGCGTCGTCTCCTCCTTCACTTCTCTCACGTCCTTCAAGGCCAGAAATTTGTCCGGAGAGGAGGCGTCCGTGCCCTGGTACAGAGCTGCCATTACGACGGAGAGCGAGTACGGCCAGGCACTGATGTGCATCCCGCTAGAAAGCGGCGACCATTACACAGGAAAGCCCGGCATGCGCGGCGACCGTGGAGGAATCCTTCTGGAGCCAGTCGCAGTCCGGCGGAGCCTTCCCGCCGTCGTCATTGGGCTAAACAGTCGACGCGTTATGCTAACACTGTCGCACGTCGCGCCTTTTTTTATATTATATTTATTTATTGTGGCTAAATATTACTCTCTGTCGTCTTTGTTCGACTTCAAACAGCGTGGAAAACGACGCGAGACGCCGCGGAGCTCGACGCCGTCCCTCCCTTCGCCGTGTTTACGCGCACCATCTTCTCACTAGGCTCGCTGGGTGTCTCTGTGGTCCTGATGCTGCTGACCAGAGACGCCAGTGCGCATGCGCCCGCCTCCTGGTGATTCATGATTACGTAACAGCGCAGCTCGGTACTGTTTGCTGAATAAACATCCAACATGCAGCAGAAACACACAGAGCTGAAGGTTATATTTGTCTAAATACAAAAACACACGTTAGGACTTAATATCTAAAGCTCTTTTTGATTTATTTAATAGCCCATATAGCTGTGCAAATTAGGCCTGAATAGATAAAAGACAAAGAAAAAAGTTAATTTACAGATAATTAAAAAAAGTAAAGACAGCTCAACAATGACGCAGCTAATAAAAACCTAAAAAAACGGATTCTGTAACTGCAGATTATCATCAATAGCATCTCAAAAAGGCTTTTAGTTCAGTCTGGTTGCCATTTTATGTTGGATGTAAAAATTGCAGTGCTGTAATTGTAAAATTGTAACAAAGAGGAGGAACACACCAAGGGTTTAAACTAAATGCAAGAATCGAAGAGAAATGTGCTCATCTTTTTTTATATCACATAACTTCTCCACCAATTTTACTTCCTAGTGGAAGACTTATTTATTTAATTATTCTTTGTTTCAGCACAGCTTTCTGACAAGTAGAAATTAGTGTTTACTTTATAAATTCAGATTTCTGTCTACATAACATACAAGCAATATGTAAAATGATAAAGTGTTGTCTTTTTTGTTTTACATTATGCAGGCAGAGAAAACTCTTTCCTAAAACTAAAACATGTGTATTTTTATAATGTAACAATGTTCATTATTTTCAAACATCTATGGCCAATTTTTCAAATAAAAAATGTCTAATGAAAAGAAGTCAAGCTTTTGAAAAAAATAACATGTTTGGGATTTTCGAGGTGTAGAAACACTATCCTCCAGCAGGGGGCAGTCTGCACAAAGCTTTCAGGTTAAAAACGTCCACATACAAACTGGGATAAACCTGACACTGGCAGCATTTTTAGGATCACTCTTTATTTAGAGTTCATTTATTAAAATTGTATTTATTTACTGCTTAGTCCGATAATATTATTGCGAATTTTCTCAGCAACACAGTTTCAGTTTGACCAAAAACTCAAAAACAAACTACAGTTATAACTATTACTGGATAGCATTGTTGCAATGGGCCCACAAAGTTATGAAATGACTAAAGAGGAAATGGCTCAAATATGTTTAAAGAATATTTTCTCAAACTTTATCTTTCTCTTCATTCTGACCAAACCTGGAATCCCAAAAAGACCGGCTTCTTAGGAAAAGATGATTTCCTTTCATCAACAAAGCATGTGATTTCATCTTTTTAAACACACAAACTCAGCCTACAGCTTCCTGAAAACACAGACTAGTTCCTAGGAACAGCTGCCAAACACCCATTTCTTCCAGAGAGGAGACCTGTTATTTGGTGTTTCATTTTGCCACTCCTGTGTTTTGCAGATAAAGCCTCCCTGAGCGCCCACACGTTTTCTGTAACGCCTGGATGTGATCTTTCTGATTTTTTTTTTTCATTTTATTTATTGCATCTTGTTTTATTTTTAGATCCGAGCCAACCTCTTGAGGCTGAAGTGTGGAAAACTACTTCATTTAATTTAAAATATTGATTCATCACAGCAGCCAGCCTTTGTGAAGAGGTACACACCATTGCAACACCGACAGATGGATTTAGCAATATTAGAGAGAATAAAACCGTAAATTTGGCCCCTTTTTTTTTTGGAACAAGAGCCACCTTTAAAGCGTTTTTCACTTTTACTTGCTTTTCCCAAACGGATGGGTGGAGCACGGTTTCGAGATTGCAACGTCTCCGGATCATAATAACAACATTCAACCATTTCTGAGAGGCGCCTGGGAAGCCTCTGTTTAAGTTAGGACCGGACGGATGGGCGCGCGAGCCAATGGCGCGGCTCGCTTCGGCGCGACGTCACGGCGCGCGTCCAATGGGCTCCCTCCCGGAGGGCGGGCCTCTCCCCTCCTGCCTCTCAGATGGAATCGGCTCAGTTTGCATTTAGTTGCATGAGCCAGGGCGCTATTCCGGGAGATGTCTGAAAGCCGTGACTGCGGACGCGGGCGTTTCTGTCACATCCGAGGCGAGCGAACGCGCGCTGCGCCAGACCGCCCCGCCGCTTGAACGTCGCCGCGCCGCGCGCGCAAACGCACGATGCGTCGGACGCTTGCTGCGCAGAGATGTCTCCGCTGAACATGGATGAGCAGGGCGTCTGGTACAATGAAGAAGGCTCCCTCCTTTTTGTTGTGAACGCGGGCCACGCCGCTGAATCACTGCAGCGCTCGGTATGGACAACTTAAACGCTCCCATCACCCATCATTGCGCAGTGCAGTGAAAACTGTGGGCTATATCGTGTTGTTTTTTTTTTCCTTTTTTTGCTGCGGAATTGGAGGAGGATATTTCACTTATTCAGCTGCTTCTGTATTGGGTATAAATTCCCAGCGCAGCCTGCATCCACACTACAGAGCGCCTTGGTGCATTGTCAATGTAAAGAGCTTTGTCCAGTGGTGGGAGCCACTCTCCTGGGGTACAGATGAGAGGCAAACAATACCATCAACCACTGAAGTTGACGGCGCCTTGGGAGAAGGATGCTGGCTTTGGGAGGAAGCTTAAAACCTATAGGAATCATACCAAGATAATAGCACAGCCTGGGATCGTGATGAAAGTCCTCCGCAGGAAGAGGATCGTGTTGTTTATGGCCTATTTCCTTCTGCTGGTTCTCACCATGCTTAATTTGGCAAATTATAAATGGACCAAAGAGCCACAGCAGTGCAACCATCAGATGAGGAGCACCACTTATCAGAGCAGATCTGACATTCGCTTCCTTTACAGACCCTCGCTGGCAAAAAAGAGGCAGCTTGTTTATGTCCTGACCACCTGGAGGTCGGGCTCGTCCTTTTTCGGGGAGCTTTTCAACCAAAACCCTGAAGTGTTCTTCTTGTATGAGCCAATGTGGCACATCTGGCAGAAGCTGTACCCCGGCGATGCCGTCTCTTTACAAGGGGCAGCCAGAGACATGCTCAGCTCCTTGTACCGCTGTGATCTGTCGGTTTTCCAACTTTACAACAGCCCCGGAGGCAAGAATTTTACCTCCTTAGGACTATTCGGGGCCACCCTGAATAAAGTGGTGTGCTCCTACCCCCTCTGCTCAGCCTACAGGAAGGAGGTGGTGGGGATGGTGGATGATAAGGTGTGTAAAAAGTGCCCCCCTCAAAGCCTTAGACTGTTGGAGGAGGAGTGCCTAAAATACAACACTATAGTCATTAAAGGAGTGCGTATTTTGGACGTAAATGTCCTGGCTCCTCTGATGGAGGATCCATCCTTGGATTTGAAAGTGATCCACTTGGTCAGAGACCCGCGGGCTGTTGCCAACTCCAGGATCAAATCCAGGCATGGCCTGATTAGGGAAAATTTACAGGTGGTCCGCAGCAGGGACCCTAAACTTCGCCGGATACCTTTTGTAGATCCCGGCCACAAAGCCAACAAGAAGGACGGCTCCGACTATCACTCCATCGGAGCCATGGAGGTGATCTGCGACCGCACCTCCAGGACTTTAAGGACGGCCCTGAACCCACCCAGCTGGCTGAAGGGGAAATACATGGCTGTGCGGTACGAAGACCTGGTCGACAACCCCGCGAAGACCCTGCGGAGCATCTACCGCTTCGCCAACCTCACGAACAACCACGACATCGAGTTGTTCGCGCTGAACATGACCAGCGGCTCCAGCTCGTCCTCGAAGCCGTTCATCGTCTCCTCCAGGAACGCCACGCAAGCTGCTAGCGCGTGGAGAACAGTGCTGAGCATTCAGCAGATCAAACAAGTGGAGGACTACTGCCACCACGCCATGTCTGTTCTAGGGTACGAGAGAGTGAGAACAGCTGGGGAGGCCAAGGACTTGAGCAAATCCCTGCTGGCGCGCTCCAAACTCTGAAAAAACAAAAAAAACACGAAGCATTCTCACCACCAAAGACCTCTTAATTTAATGTTCATTTTTCATCGAGTGCCGTTTCCTCTTATTGTGGAATTAAAGCTTTACTTTCAGTGTTCAAGGAGCTCCACTGGCCACATTTGGAATGTATCATGGTTTTTTTTGTTTGCTCAGTCCAGCTGCAGTTGTATCCGAAGGGGTCAGATCTCTCTTTTTTTTTTTTTCCCCTTACAGGAACACTGGATATTCGGCAGTGCGAGGCCGTGGACTTGAATAGTGAAGCTGCAACTATGGTGGTGGGGGGGGGGAGAAACAAAACAAATGTATATTTCATGTATCTTGTTATGATGACACTTCGAAGTGGATGTTTTCAAGTTATTTTTGAATGTTTCGAAATTTTTTAAAAATGTACGATTTTTCCAGTCTCCATACTGTCTGTAAAAGTAAAAAAGAAAAATAGTGGATAAAAAACAGTTTATGACAAACGCCATCGTTAATGTTCATTTTTAAAGAGCTGTTTGAAATCGGAGACAATCAATAAATTGGTTTGTTGATGTGCCATAGGTAGAGGTGTCATCGGATCAGCAGTAGTAAAATCTTATGATTTTTTTTTTTTTATTTTTAAAGGAGGATGTTTAAATTTTTCATTGTTTTTATTTTTATTTGTCAGAGTCCTCATGGGGTGAGGATGATGTCATGCACTGTGGTCATATTTCTGGAGCTGAAACATCTCTCTGTGTCAGTGTGAGCAGTCTGTTCTACCGTTTCAAATGTTTACAATTGCTTGCTCTTAATGAAAAAAAAAACAACCACACGTTCTGAGAAAACTGAATTGAGTAAAGTTCACAGTAAAATGAGAGAGTTTATGTATCATTGCTGAGCAACACATTAGGTTATAAAGTCATGATTAAAACCGGGACAGCCGTTCTCAAACTGCACAGGATTCATGTGACTATTATTAACAGAGAACCGATCGACTGAGGTAGTTTTGTCAAACAACCGAACACCACTGATATTTATTTCACTTACGTTCAAGTTTTGGGCCGTTATCAGTTTGTTGCCAGTTGCTACAAACTTTCAAGGAATGGGGTTTGTCTGGTAAACAGTCTCCTTGTTAACATTCAACATTACTCAGAACGAAGCAGGTGAAACCAGGTGTTTAAGATGATTGTTTTTTTATCAATCCCGTATAATATTTGCTTACAAAATCAGTTTTATTTTTGAGGAAGGTACAAGAACAGTAGCATGGCAGCTGATTGTTCTTTGTTTTGCGTCAAACTGAGCAATAAGCAAGTAGTAGTATGCAAATATTTCTGCGTTGGCGTAGCTCCAAGCAAGGGATTACTTTCAGTTTAAAAGTATTTTTAGTGGGAAAGAATAAATCCAGTAGTTATGGATGTTGGAAGTCTGCAGACTGTTTACCAACAAATAAACAGAGTGAAGGAAAGGCCGGTTTACCTTCCAGCACACTTCCTGTTCTCTGTGTTTGCCATCACACGGTGGGAGGTAATCTCTACGTGCATCTCAGGTGACGCTATTAGCAGAAACGCAAATGATGTCGCCTGCATGCAAACTAAACTAAAATGGTCCCGGACACCAAAAATACTGCTCCAGAAAACTAAAACTTCTGCAGGGCATCTTTGAAAACATGCAGCTTTTAGAAAATGGCCAAAAATAGTGCAATGAGTTGTTACGTTCAAATTCATAAATAAATAAATTCAAATTGAAATGCCTCAAAACAGGAAACTAAAAAACTAAAAAATATATATATAAAAATGAAAAACGGTTAGACTAAGACATACTGGCACTTTGGTCCAACCTTGAAAATTTCATGCGATATCGCGAAATGCCAGAGTGTGTGTTATGAATGACTCTCAGCTACTACCACATCAAATTTTAGCTCAGTGTCTGTAAAATTAACTGAATTATACCCATTTTTGTGCTTTTGAAGGTTAGTTGGCTGTGGCAGCCATCTCGAATAGTGCTGACTCCAAACGTTAATCACTTGTAGATGTACAGCCAATGATTTCTTTCTGCAAGTTTCTTTAAAACTCATCCGGTGGCTCATAAGATATTTTGCTAACAGACATGAGTAAAAAAAACATTTCCTACCTTTCAGTGGTGGGCGATAAACAGTTAAGGTAGTTATAGTTGTGGTATGATTTTGAGTGCTAAAGTTTTCGGAGTTTAAACTTGAAAACCTCATCAGGCAGCGAGTTCAGAAAAGGAAAGGGTAACGTTTCTGTCTTTGTCAAGTTATTCAACCTTGTCTTGAGTAGCTTCTTCCTCCCGTGGAGAAATAAATCTGGTTCCTGGTAAATCTGTAAAAGAACAAAAACAAAAAGACCCTGAAAGTGAGCCTTGTAGTTTATTAAAAACAAAAATGTGGGAAGTAAAATGATGCGGTAATGTTTAAACCGCATCCCAAGCGAAGGCATCGGGTCATGATTATTTACAAGCCACATAAAAAGAAGCAAATCTGCTGTATTTTTTTTTTTTTAAGAAATCAATCATTTATCATCTTTATCTGACAAATTGGGATCTGGTGTTTTGCCTCCATGAGCACTAGAAGCAATAAGGATCCCAATGTTTTATTTGCAGCAGCAAAAACCTAAAAAAAAGAAAACAGCATTCCATAGATGCACCCATTCAGTCACGACACAAAGAAAGCAGATTTTTACTGGCTGCGCTAACAGGACACCAAAACCGCCGGGGTGTTCACTAAGCCTAACTCTCAAAGATGGTGTTTGTGCAGCGCATACCACCCTGCTTTACTCCAGGGAAAAAAGGGGGGAGGGGAGGGGAGGGGGACCCTGAGATTTACAATGACACACTCAGAGAGCAGCAAAGTGCAATCTATAATTAAAGAACTCGGAGGGAACCTCGCATGCTAATCGTCTCTTTTTTTTCCCCAAAAACGCTGTTAATACACTTAAGCTTTCGGAAATATTTCGGCTGTGTCGCGGGATGATAAGCGGGGCGAGGAGGGAGGGAGGGAGCTGATGAATAAATTCAGGAGAATATATTTGAATCAGTTAAAAAAGGGCTGTGGCAGAAAACAGTGCAATGAAAGTTTAATCAGGAGTCGGTCCGCGGCAAAGGGGGAAGCTGGCACGAAAAGTTCAGCTGATTAAAGAAAACGCCATTTAATCACAATAACAACAAAAAAAGAGTGAAACCAATGTGTTTGAGCATGAGCAATGTGAAGTTCCTGTGTGTGTTCTCAGTGTGAGTTGACATAGTGATGAAAAGGGCTTTCAGCAGCGTATTTTCAGCAATTAATTCCAGAAAACTGCAGCCAAACAGGCCTAGGTTTCCTCAGAAGAGCAACAGGAAGAGCGCCGGCGTCCGTAATGATCTTTTCCTTCCAGTGTGACTGTTTCTTCACACACAGACGCATGGAGGAGGAGGGGGTGGGGGTTTGTGTGACCTTTCGAGATCCACAGTAACTAACTCCCACTCAGCCGCTTTCAAATGCCCTGACCAGTGTCCCCGTGCGCCGTGGGAGGTGGAGAAGATAAGTCA
This sequence comes from Kryptolebias marmoratus, assembly GCF_001649575.2. NCBI lineage: Eukaryota > Metazoa > Chordata > Actinopteri > Cyprinodontiformes > Rivulidae > Kryptolebias > Kryptolebias marmoratus. The sequence goes on from NC_051450.1 coordinate 14,808,771, forward strand.
TCGTTAGAGGAGACCCCAGGAAACTCGGGCCTCGGTGACACACCAGCACCGAGGCCCAAATCCCCCTCCAGCAGGTCCTCTTGGTGCTCTGATCCAGAGTCGCTTCGTGTAGATGTGAGCTCCGTTTTCTCCAAACTGACGGTGGAAGCATCGGGTTGAGCCTCACAGAGCTGCTCCTCATCCTGAATGGCAAATTGCAAAAGAAATACATATATATTTGTCTAGTTTCTATCCGGAGATATATCCATTGTGTAGTAACATTAAAAGAGTCTTACCTCCTGCAGACGGGAGCTGCTGAAGACTTTAGCAAATCCACCACACCACCGTGGCAGAGAGTCAGTCAGCGGGGGGCCACAGTGTGTCAGCAGGGGCTTTAGATATCTGCAGCCTTGTTAAGTCAATCATTAGAACCAAAACAAATGTTGTTTGTGTGAGATAAAACAGATTAATGAGCAACTTCACAGCTTTACTGGTTCATTTAGATAATTTACAAGAATGCTGTCAAACCCTCTATATTGTCAGCGACGTAAGATATATCCAAACAGAAGCATTTTCTGCTTTAGCTGATGTTGAATCAGACGCCAGCAACTATGTTCAAACTAAAGGCTCTCACATCAGTGAGTCATGCACAGAGGCATTAAGTGCAGGACTGACTTAAAAAAAAAAAATCGGAACCAAAGGGCATTAGAGATCTTGTGAAGTGTAACGCTCTTTGTTTAAAAATGTCAGCCACAGTCATTCTGAGAACGAGATCAAACATGACATTATAACTGATCATGCCATCGTGACTATATTCAACCAGGTTGTTCTAGCGTTCATGCCAGAGTTCTGAGCTAAAATCATTTTATGGTCGAGAAGGGACGGAGTTCTAGTCCCTTTGGTCAAACCTTTATGTATTATATTGTGAGATCTTGTGCCTGATGACTCTCAGCTACTACCACACCAAATTTCATCTCAGTATCTGTGAATCTGGCTGAGTTGTAGCCATTTTGCAGATGCGCTTCTAATGATTATTTTCAGAGAGTTTCATTAAAATGTGCCCAGTGAGATGCTACAGACAAACTCTCTCTCTCACACACACACACACACACACAGACATAGGCAGAAACATCTTTGCCCTTTTGCCTTCGGATAATAATTTACTGTAATTAGAAGAAGAAAAACACCACATTTTGCAGACATCCCTTGCGCTGGATTCACATAATGTAATATAACATTATTAACCTTTTGGTGGCTGTATTAGGCAGACGTCTTTCATGAGGTCATTCAAAGCCTGTGGCTCTTCTTTTTTTTTTTTTTTTTTTC
>NC_051450.1:14810202-14883682 GCF_001649575.2 Kryptolebias marmoratus
GGGGGGGGGGGGGGATCCATTCCAGGAGGAAATGCTGAACAAAAGCTGAGTGGAAGAAGGTTAGATGAACACAAAACTAATTTACTCATCAAATAAAGAGTAAAATGGGCTGTTATCTTGTTTCAGGAAATCAGGTCAGTTGAGCATTTGATTAAAATCAGCAGCAAGGTCGCAATTAGTTGCCAAATGTGTTTAAGTGGTAATATAAGGCTATCTGGTTTTGAATTTGTTGAAAGAATAAGAATGGGATCTTATGTGAAAGTCAGAGAATGAAATCAACGTGCTCCTGGCTACTTTGTAATTAAAATCACACCCTATTATACACTCTCAAACATCTCTAATCAGGCCATGTTTAACAGCATTTTCCATTATACACTCGACTGTGTCCTCTTTACTACAGGCCTTTAAAGGTGGCAGCATAGTCGTTGGCTTTTAGCTGGGAAAGTTGTGGCATTTTTTTCAAATTAATAACCCGTTTTCTGCAACGATTCGCACTTTGTTCACGTATCCTTTAAAGAGAAAAAGAGAAAAATCATTCTCCTTGCTGGATAAAAGCAACCCTTGTACCTCGGAGTGTATAATGAATAACACAGGATGTAACACGTGGCGTACAAGAGCACAATCCCCTGGCATAGGTGCAGAAATATAAAGATAAACAGGAAATAATCTAATTTGGCACCAAGTCTAACACTGATCAGGAGGTTAGAAGCACTATTAATCTAGCAGGATAAATACCTTTATACATGTGTCAAATGAGACACAGGGACTGGAAAGAGGTGGGAAAAAGTGACGAATATTCACATCCTTGCAGGAGTGAGATGTTTGTCCTCCTGTCCCAAACTGGAAAACCTCTGGACAAAGATGGCTATTATAACCATTACAGCTGCTTTCCTCTCCACACCGGTGTGTGTGTGTGTGTGAGAGAGAAATGGTGCTGGTAGAACGCCAGCTGCTGTTTCAGCCACCCTGGCAGCAAGCGTCACGCCTTGCCTCAGGTTTGTCACAATTATATGTCGAGTGTTTCCAGTGATTGCCACCAAGAAAGTAATTATGAGAAAATAAATGCACTTCAAAAAGTATATTTACGTAAAGGTCTGAGCTGAAGTTGTTGGCGTCTCTGGTTGTCTCTTGGTCTCCAAAACTATCCATACCCTACAGACATGTTTCCCAAAGATTTGTGAAATGATGACGCACTGACAAAGATTTTCCTTTCTGTTTCTTTTTTTAAAAAAAAAAAATCCAAATTCAGACAGGTTTCTTTCAAATGCAAAGCAGGGACTGATATTGCAAGTGATGCTGATGGTGCATCTGAGTGAGAACAAGCCTCAGATCAGGCCTCCGTGCACGGTTTGATGTTTTCCAATCCCTAATAAGGTTTGACTCATTCGTTTATTTCTGTACTGTGATCGTGCCTCACTCTGAGGGAACTGTTTCGTTATTTTGGGAGAAGAATAAACCAGAACTAAGCACACCTATAAGTTAAGTTAAAGTTGCTGTAGATACCTACAGGGTTGACTGAAAGGGAAATATCACACACTGGAAATAAGACCCTCCTAATTTATTTATTTTTTTAGTTCATTGCACATGTCATGGTGTGGGGATCTGGATTGTGTCGTTTTTATTCTTTATCACTCTGTTCATTTAAAGATGCTTGTTTCGCTGCACATTTGGGGCTCACCTATCAGCTGTGCAATTAGAGAAATGGAGTAAAAACAAACAAATTAGCCTAGATCATAGAAATACACTAGTGGAATTTAAAATTACAGCACTGCTATTATTTTGTAAATGATGAAATCTGTTTCGAACTACACAAAGCCATTTTGTCCCTCCTGTCTCATTTTGTCTCTGCTACGGAAGGAGAGGACACGTCATTGTTCATTTTTGATGGTCCTAAAATAAAATGCAGTGACGTAACTGAACAATGATGAAATTCAGAGAAGAGTTAGCTTCAGTCTAAACAAATTCAATGCTTATCACCACTTACAGTGAACGGTTAAAACATCCGAAACAATATAATCTGTTTATATGTTTTTCCTTCTCGCTATTACACTTTATGTAGTTCAGACTTTTTGTTATTATTGTGGTTTAAGATGTAATACAACAGATACAGGGAGCTCTTAACCCCTTCAATCCTAACTAAGCCTATGGTAATACTGAATGCCGGATTTTAAACAAAAACATCTGCTTCCTGCCGCTAGAAAATTACAGCAGCCAAGCCTTCAGCGCCAAACATCAGACAGGGTTTGATCGCCGTCAAAATGAAAGCTTACAAGCAAAACCCTCGTTCTAATGAGCCCTGCAGCCAAGCCGACAAGGAACTCTGAGAGGAAACAGCTGTATGCCTGTAGCATGGAACACCTGTGAGCCAAACCGGAGGTCGAACTACCTGGAAGCAGGATTCAGCGGTTCACTTCAAAAAGCATCTTCATAGTGTGTGTTTAAGCCCCACCCTGCCCACCAATAAGAAGCACCAGTCAGGCCTGAGCTTTTATTCTTTTTACAAGGTTTGCTTTTAATTTTGCTCTCCCTGAATTTTACTTAAATTATAATACATTTAAAAAAAAACAAGCTCTGACATGGGCGCAAATTAACCCATTTAGGAGGCTTTTAACTACAGCCACAGGTTGTGTAGTTACTCAGGCTGGTTACAGATATTTCAGCGATGTGTTGCAATGAGAGGAAACGTCAAAATGAATGGTGGCAGCGCTCCCATTATGACATGTTTCCGCTTGTTCGTGTAGGCAGATAACACTTTGCATAGCTCTTAACTCTCGGTAGCATTAACCCTCCTAGATGACATCAAAAACTTTCCAAAACCACCTTCAAGGTTTCAACAGATGTGGGATGCTTCTGCATAGAAACTTTCTGTTTTGCACTTAATTAGCAATCAATACAACTAAAGGCTTGCTCTAGAAAAAGTTAGTCTATATTCTTAGAGGTTGCATAACTAATTATAAACCATGTCAGGTACAAGAAACGCACCAGGAATAAGATGTCATAATCAGTCATATCTTTCAGCCACAATTACTTTTCTGCACTCTGTGGTTCAGCAGCATGAGTTCAAACAAAGCTTGATTAAAAGCCATTTCACTCATCCTCAAAGAAAATATAATGCTCACATTCATTATGGAAATAGTTACCATCCTGTTATAAATAATTCATAAAAACATTTAAAAAAAAGAAAAAAAAAAGAGGCTATAAATACGAGCCGCTTTGTAATAAGTGTCGATGATGAGCTTCAGCTGTAATATAAAGTGTGTTTCTGCAAAACTTGGCAGGCACGGTGGATCTGTTTCACGCCGTCCTGCGAAAAATTCAAAGTGAGATAATGTCACGTTGTGAGGAAGCATGTCAGTGGCAGGAACATGGAGACGTGCGAGTACAGAAAGAAACAATGTGACGGCACAGTTTTGTGAAATATCGGCTTCATACTGTTAGACATTTGGGCACGACAGAAACAAACACAACAACAGTATTGTGCAAAATACTGACTGACCTCTCATTTCTTTAAACACATGACCTGCTTTTTAGCTAATTTTTCAGCTTCTTTCTGCCATTTTAGAGGAATATGTTTTTGTTTATCAAATCATAACAGACTTATGAGTCATTCAAACATAAAAAACAGTGTTGAGTCTACACATAACAAACCCCGCCCCCCCCAAAAAACTCCCATTTCAATAAGATCTTGAGGCACTGCTGTCACAGAGAGCCATCCAGATTTTCCTGCAAGTTGCAAAAACAAAACACGAGTTTCATCGATGCAATATTAAATTTATAAATTAAAACAAGGGGATTTCCAAACGGCTATCAACTACAACTGACATCAGCAGATGAATAAACAGAAAGATGAATTACGTCGCAGGTCCTGTGTAGAATCTTTTGCCGATTTTGCTTTTTTGTTTTAAGGAGATATTTTACAAATACTTTTGTTTCAAGGTGGTTTCTTCTTATTATGACACAAACCATATGAGTATTTGGCAGGTTTTAGCTTTTTGAAGATTATATTCTTGGTGAAAAACACTATTTTATTTCTATTAAACTGACATATCTTTGATATTTACTATAAATTCAACACAAGAAACAGGAAGTCTTTTTTTTACAACAGGCTGCTAGTAAGATGAGATAAAATATAATTTGAACTGGTCATCTGATAAGTTATCTGTTCCATAGTGACCTTAAACTAGTCTTACTTGGTTTAAATGCCTTTCTGTTAGAAAGATTCATATATTTTGTTAAGTAGCCGAAACCAGTTAATCAAACAAACATTTTTTTTACTAATTAGTCAGGCACAAGCAATGAACTGAAAACAATTAAAAGAGCAGCCAAGATTAAAAACAAAACAAACTTATGAAAACCCGGAGAATTATTGATCAAGACTTTTCTACACAAAAAAGGCTTTTGTCAGATGTGAAATGGCTGCGTAGAAAGGCACAACAACAAGAAACTCTACAGAGATCCAGTCCATAATCAAAGCGATGCAAAATAGGCACAAAATTGCTGAATAATAATAAGCAAAAATAACCAGTAAAAGATTTGAACTGATGCCAGGAAATGGAACATATAAAGCAATGTAAATCAGAGCAAAAAGCGACACAAGACGTTTGGATCTTGTTCTGGTGTCGGACCTCTGATGGTCCATGATTATGATTTAACAACACTGTCTCATATAAAACATAATCTTCCCTCATTCAGTTCACTTTAAACGCACAAAAAAATAAAAACTTTAATTGCCAACACACCACGCACACAAATGAGTCGTCTGAATGCTCGGATGTTTATTCAGAAACCAGCATCTTGTCGTTTCGTAGGCGGTAGTCTACAGAGTAAAACGATCCGTTTCCTACTAAACACCAGGCCAAGTCATGAGGCCAGTAAATAATAAAATTAGATTATCCTAAACTCGATGCAGACCTCATGAAAATCAGCTGAAAGGCCCCGACTGGTTTAGTACAACCAGCTGATCTTACAGTTTCAGCTCATTTTGGTCCGAGAGTCAAAATCCAGTTTTATTTCTTCGTCTTTATGTCGTATTCTTAGTAGGTCACTGAGTCCTTCAGTCAAAAGTTGCTTCTGTCTGGTCATCCTGCCATGAAAGTCTGATTGATGGAGTGCCAACCAACAGTTGTCTCACTTAAATGGTCCCCGATTTTCACAAAGGAATCAGAGCTTGGAAATGCGATCCAAACATCTGCGGTTTGAGAATCAGAGTTTTATGAACAAATCTTTCCTGCCTTGTTATATAAATCTGTGATACCTTAAAAGAAAAGGGGTGTAACTTTAACTCCATTAGCCAGAGATGAAATCTAGAGAAGTTCAAGAGGCACGGGATGAACCACAAAGCAGAAAGCACCAGTTTCATGATAAATGGTTTGAATTCATATCTCCAGTAACGAGAAATTTTAATAAACAATTCATGTTTCAGTTTTTAAAAGCATTCCATTTGCACCATAAAGTGCTGCAGTAAATTATGGCCACTTTCACATGTGTATATAATTGTGGGAGGGTTTAGTCATTTTAGGGCCCAAAGCAAATGCTGATCTTTGCCTAATGTTGAAGTCCTCCTCAGTATACAACGATAAAACTGCAACTCTCACTTGGTTTAGCACAGATACTCCAAACTCCTGGTCCTGATTAGCACAAGGGTTACAAACAGCACTTGTGGATTTACACTTTGGTTAACCTTAGCGGTGCTGGTAGGCGGAACTTGTTGTGTTGAAATGATGAACTGCGATGTGAGCCGAGGCTGATTTTATCGCCCGGTTTTATGTTTGGCTCTAAAACTGAAGGTGAACGCTCCCTGAAGTGCCATTTGAGCCAGCATTATTAGGACTGAAGCCCACACATTTGAAAATAAACCAATATCTAAGGGGAATAAAGATGCAAAGAACTGATTTTAATAAACTATTATGTACAGGTCATATATCAGCTTCAACAAACCTAAAACCTAAGTGTGTGTCTTTGCAGTACATGGTTTTAGGTATTTTTATTCACAAGTTCAAAGCAGTGAAAGGATACTGGTGATCCAGGCAGTGCCACAGGCCCCGTGTTGCATCTGGCATCCCTTGATCATCCTGTAGACCACAAGAGAACTCATATTAGTTTTTGTCATACAAAGACCCTTTGAATTGGCTGAGGGAAACAGTGAAAAGCTGCTCCCCTGTGAAGCCTGTGGGACCATATCTAACGATCTCTGCTTGCACTCATATAGGAAGTTCCTGATCTGATAAACTGCCGAGAGACTCATTTCTGCTAGAGTAAGACCACAGCCCTCAAATGTCCCAGAGTAGACGCGCATCGGGGCAAGGTTACATTGAACCATTCACATAACGAAGAGCCAGCTTTTGTTAACTATTTATCCACTCGTAGCTGAAGAGATTCACAAACTTCCTCCGATTGGGAACATTCAGGTAAGAGTCATGTCAGGGGAAAGAGAGAGGAGCTGCTCGGCTGCAGTGACGGTGAAGAATGGCAGGGGTGTGTAAGGGTGACACACACACACACACACACACAGTCACACAAATCCCCCTCAGATGTGCCGACAACGACGTGCTATAGATCGTCACTTGGAAAGAAGCGGAGGTGCATTTCTTCCTCTTGAACGTCTCTTCGCTTTGATATTAGGTGGTATAAAAAAAAAATAAAGAGCAGAAACAGGATTAAAGGAGCTAAACATATTCTGTGACTCTGAAAGTTCGTATGATACGGAATGAGAAATCTTTGTAATGCTGGGTACTGTATGTGCAAATATAAAGAAAAGTAATTTGTATCGGTGCTTAGACTCAGGAAGTGAAGTAGTGCCACCTCTAAACACTATCTGTGGTAATGTCGACAGTTCTTAACCAAGTAAAGTTTCATCTATTTTATATTTACACTGTATAAATCATGTTTAAAATATGTTTTTCTTCCACATCGTGGCTACTATTGTAACTTAATAAATAATAAATTGTGGAAGTGCACCAGCTGAACAGCAAACATGACTGCTTTGTCTTCTTTATCTTTAAATACTTCACTAAGAGGAAACATCTATTATAGGTGATTATTAACAAATCTCTGGACAACTCCAATTTTTCTATCTAAAAAATGTTGCATCTTCCAGCTTTATGTTCATTTAACTTTATTAAAGCTTCCCTTCTAATCTCCTAACCACATTTTATGTCTGCATTTTTGACATGTTTTTCTCTTAAAGCTGCATCCAAAGTCATTTTTAAAAGAAATTGCCATTAGTGAAGCACATTATACTACGTACTGACAGGAGTTAGGTTCAAGTTCCAGCGTACAAATATGTAATAGTCCAAACATCATGGCTATTAAATTAAAGATTCATCCTTCTTTTTACCTCAAAGGGAACTTCTTGAGGATCCTCGTCTGCCTCCTCTTCCTCCACTCTGCCGTTAAAAAGAGAAGTGTACAGTTAAACTCTGACTTGTTAGAATAAAACAATAAAAAGGTCAAATCCCGACGGGATGGACTCCGTTTGGAAAGTCAGTCTTTTAAAATATGGAGCTCGGGACTGCAGGCTGAAAGTCGGCTTTTTACGCGGCTCGATGTGAACTTGACCTTTTCAGACACTTTCATCAAAATCAGGCCCCGTCTTCGACATCACGCCGAGAAAATGTCAGCCGGGGAAAACATTTGACAAAAAAACGGCGCCGCAACTGTGCCTGATGCGCTACACGGCTGCCGTGGTTCTCCTGTCGAGGTGCGGGACTCTTAGGAGGCAGCCGAGCTGGGAGGCGGCGGCCCGACGGAGACAAAGCAGCGAAGCAGTTTCTAAGGAGCCTCCAATCGAAATCAATTGCAACTGCAAAAACCCAAACAAACAAGCAGGAGCACAGCCATTGTTTTTTTTTTTGTTGTTGTTGTTTTTTTGGTGTGAAATGTCTCACAAAGCACAAACAGAAGGAAAAGGCAGAGAAGGCATGTTCTTACAAATCAGCAGTTAAATCCAGTGTTTTGTTTGAGAAATCCTAATGCTATCTGTCACTGAGTGTTTTGCAACTGTTGACACAAAAGGCTTGTGGTTCCTTTTAAACCGAGGCCTTGTTGCAGTACCAACCCTACACAGTCTCATCAGCATCTGGTCAGAGTTTTGCCTTGGCCGATTTCTCTCCACAATCCAACATCTTTTGCTTATCTTGACTTTGCTTCAGTTTCTCCCCCTCATATCATTGTTCCTCCTCTTGTTTTGCATCTCGAATGTCAATTTTCCTTCCGTTTCTTAGCCTGTTTTGTGCTATGCAAACACAGAAACCCTAAACTTGACTGGCTTTTGTTATTTATTTGAGCTTAAGTTTAAAGCATATTTCCACAAACCATCAATTACCAAGGTTCTCTTTTTTGTAGTAGTAGTTTTTACTATCTGTCCTTGTCTCTTTATTTAATCACTTCACAGAGCTTCCTGTTTTTTCTCCTGACATCTTGTTGAATATATATTTTAAAAAACCATTTAAAATTCTATTTTTCAAAAAAAAAATCATCCATTCCCTGTCCCATTTTATCACCGTCTTCCAACACTGGCTCTGTATGTTAATTCAGCTCCATTTTTATTTTCTCCAAATCCATTTCCACCTCTCAGATCACTCTTCCTGCTTTTATCACACACCCTTTTAATTTTATATCTTCTCTCCCACCATAATCTCCCCTCTCCTCGATTCATCCCTTGTCTATCGCGCGGCTCTATTCTTCTTTCCGGCAGAACGGTCCGAAAAGGCTCGAAATTGTTGCTAAATTGCGCCGCAATTTTGGTAAATAGTTGCAGAAGATCTGTCATTTTTGAGGGCAGATTTTCTGGGTCAGTGCCAGAGCTGGTTGTTTTGTTGCTGGGCAAATTGCTTCGGGATGTGGCAGGCTGTGACAGGCTCAAGCGGCCCACCTTCAGCTGGCGGGATAGCCTCCATTTTCGACAGGTTCTGTCACCAGGCTGATAGAAAAGAGGGGAAAAAAACGCCAGGCAAGGTGTGAAAAAAAAAAAAAAAAAAACAGGACGCTATAGCAAAGGGAATAGACTGAGAAGAGGCCAGTTTCTTGGAGCATGATGGAGGATAATCTGCTGACTTGACAACGGCAGAATGGGTCGCAGAAAAGCCGGCGAATGCGAAAGATTGACTCGGAGGAAAAGACGTAAAAGAGGCTAAAAGAAAGCAGGATTCTCTCTCATTGTCAGCACAAGAGAGCAACAAAGAGACGACAAAGCAGGGGGTGTTTGTGTGGAGAACAACAGTCTGCTTTGTGACTTGTGGGAAATATTCTGCAGTCAGTCTCATCTCACAGCCTCGCTTCTACAGTTACGGGCTCTGTATCATTCATTTTCAGTTCAGCGATTATCAATTAAGCCACAGCTCGGATGTTTGAAAGTGGGATTCTGTGAAAAGGTTATGAACGATTATCTAAACTGCTGTAGATTTCATAAAATTGGAGCTTTTGCAGTGAATTATTTTGGTCTTGGATGAACTCTTAGCTCTAGTCAGAATTAAACCCTGTTTCTCCAAACTGAGGTTGTTCAAAGTGCAGGTAAGATATTAACTGTTCACAGCTTTGCCACTGAACCCCACTTCAAATCTGAACTATCCCTGCCAGTGCAAAACAAGCAAGCCCGATTTAATAAATGAGTAAAAAAATCGGACAGCTGCAGTGAAGGCAACACATCGGGGGAGGAAAGAAAGTGCAAGAGAGGTGGAAAGACAGACCACTTTTGCATAAATTCATATCTGCTCCAGGAAATAAGGGACTATATTTGATAGCTGAGCTGACACAGAAATATGTGATCCTCCCATGTCCCAGTTGCCTCCCCAAAACAAACAAACAAAAAAAAAAAGGACTGAGCTTGCCATTCTGTGGGGAAATCACATCCCATACAGTGAAGTCCAGTGAGAAAGAAATACACAATGAACGAAACTTGATAAGCTAGATTATAAAGATTGAACTGTGGCACCATCCGTTCTTGTTATCACTGTCCAAAACAAAAGATAGAACTCCATGTGCCGAATCCCGAATGTCTTTGCTTGAAGCTCAGCTGTGACTCAGATATTCCTTGACTCATTTCAGCACATCACTGCACAGAGCTTATCGACTTCTGTTTCGAAAACAGACACAGTTATTGTGATTTTACCCCAAAACCTCATAATATATAAATTATAATCTTGTCAGACACAATTATAAAGGGATTCGAGGCGGCAGGAATAGTTTGAATGCAGAAAGCACTCATAAACACCTCATTGGAAGTTAACACCTCCATTATGCCCGATGAAAAAGAGGAAGGGAAAGCATTTTCTGCCTCAGCCGATGAAATAAATGTGTATGAGCAAACACGCGTGTTCTTGTTTCTCTGCAGAAACTACTTCACACTCATTTACAATATTTAATTAGGCTCACAGACAGGAAAAATAATCTAATTTCACTGCAATACAAATTTCTTAAAAGATGAAAACAGCTCTAGTTAAATATTAGGAAGGAGGTTTCACTTTCCAAAGAAAAAAAAAAACAAAACTTAAAAAGCAGCATGAAGGAAATGACAGCACTCTTCTCTTGTCCCAGACCCGCTCTGTGTGTTATCTTCTTTTGCTGCTTGGACAAAAAGGACAAAGAAAAACGGACATGGGAAAGCAGCGTCTGACGTTGAAGACAGGAAGTCAGAGTTTTGCGGGGAATGCGTTTGAATCTTTCCGCTTGGAGGGAAGATGTAAATCATCCTTGGAGTTTCTGCCTCCCAAACCCCCAGCGGGGTCGCTCGTTCTCGTGAGGGACACATTAAGACCCTACTTGAGTGTGGACACTCAGCTAAACAGGATGTAGAATGAACTCTGACACCATGAACGGCACATTTACAGAACTGTGTGCAAGTTTCAGCTAACCACAGGAAAAAAAAACAACAAAATACAAGAAATATTTGACTATTTTTAAAGAAAAAATAAAGGTCTTGCATTGCTTCTTTGGCTCTGCTGACCATCTTGAATGCGGTTGGTTCTGAAAGATAATCAGCTCTAGATAATTACTTTCTGAGAGCTCATCAGACATTTTGCTAACATGACAGACAAACACATCCACACACATGGGTAAAAACATTATCATCCATTAGCCTTTGGCAGGTGGTGATAATAACATTTGGTTTAGATGTTTTAGATATAAATCACATTAGGAGAGCTGACTTAATTCAATCTGTCCCTACTTTGTGCAGAACATGTAGTCTTTGACCTATAAATACTAAAACTAAAGTACTATTATAAAGTATCTGTTTCTCATAACTGATAATATTAAAACTTTATTTAAGAGGAAAAAAAAAACCTTCATCCAATCAGAAACTGTCTTAAAAGCAGCTGCGGCTGTCTGGATAGGGAGTTCAGGGTTTTTCTTTTTTGGTTTTGTGAATATAATTGATAAGACTTGCCACAGGTAATCAGTGTTCTCATTTCTATTAAACCAGGTTTGATCCAAAATCAAAGAATTTGGAGCTACTGTTGAAAGCGTGCAGACTGAAACCCGACATATGAAGTTGTGATTGCCGTGCCGTGCCGTGGTCCGTGTTGCGCTGGCTTAAACAAATGTGAGTTTGCATAACAAAGAAGCCAAAGCGCCAAAGAGGGAGGGTCAGACAAAAATCAGGAAATCACCAGATTGTTCATAGTAACTTACAGCACTGTGCAAAAATGTGAAGTCATCCCTCCTTTCGTCATGTTCTGCTTCCAGGGAGCCAGATGTTTTTGTAATTTTCTGAAGGGGCCTTGATCAGCAGAACTTCGGGCTTTTTGAAAGTCTTTGAACGTTTCTTTAGACTTCGGCTGTTTTACACAGAGTGGGCCATTTATATGGATACACCTGAATAAAATGGGAATGGTTGGTGATATGAACTTCCTGTTTATGGCACATTAGTATATAAGAGGGGGGAAACTTTTCAAGATGGGTGGTGATCATGGCGGCCATTTTGAAGTCGGCCATTTTGGATCCAACTTTTGTTTTTTCCATTGGGAAGAGGGTCATGTGACACATCCAAATTATTGGGAATTTCACAAGGAAAACAAGGGTGTCCTTGGTTTTAACATAACTTTATTCTTTTATGAGTTATTTATAAGTTTCTGACCACTTATAAAATGTGTTTAAAGTGCTGCCCATTGTGTTGGATTGTCAATGCAACCATTTTCTCCCACTTCCACTTCCTGGAAAGTGGATTGGTCATCGTGAGCCAGTTGAATGCCCCCCAAGGTCTCCCGATCAGACTCCCTTAGACTTTTAACTTTGGGGTCATCTGAAGGCGATTGTCTGTGCTGTGAAGATACGAGATGTGCAGCACCTGAAACTACAGATACTGGAAGCGTGTGCGAGCATTTCTCCTGCGATGTTGCTATCAGTGTGTGAAGAGTGGGATCTTCCATCCATCCACCCATCTTGAAAAAGTTTCCCCCTCCCATATACTAATGTGCCACAAACAGGAAGTTAAAATCACCAACCATTCCCATTTTATTAAGGTGTATCCTTATAAATGGCCCACTCTGTAGTATTTCAGCCCCAGGATTCTAAGAAGTGTGAAACACTGGTCCTCAAGGGCCACCATCCTGCACGTTTGAGGTGTTTACCTGCTTCATCGCACCGCATCTAAACGAACTGGTCAATAAAAGGCTTTTAAAGAAATTCGATAACGCGAATCAATCAGTCCTTCAGCAAGAAGTTTCAATATAAACCTTTTCAAAAGATAACAAGAAAGTATCTCCTTTCAAGCAAAGTGTAAAGAAATTACGGGTAATTTAAAAGTTTTGCACAGTGCTGTGTATTCCACAATGTAATTATCTAAAATAATAATATATATATATATATATATATATGACTTGAGCATATATAAAAAAATATGACTACAAGTGAGCATTTTGTGTGAAAAGATCAATGTAAAAGAGTAAATAAGTGTCAGTCAGCAGATTAGAGGCTGCAAGGAATCTGTGCTATGTAGAAACAAAGTATATCCACCCCAAACAAGGAGGTTGTGCCACAGATCTTGCTTTTTCACAAACACTGTCACAAGGCCAAAAAAAAAGAGCAACAAGCTCAAAAAAAAAAACCAACTTCAGCTGCCTTTAATAGTTAATAGTAAACTTCTGTTTTAACGGTTCACTGAAAATGAATTTGGAGTTAATGTTTTGAACTCGAGTTAAATATTACAATCTTGCTTTTAACTTGTCGTTTTAAGCGTGGAGCAAAAACCGCATCCTTTATTTCGGTGCTGGATGTAAATTTTAGGTCTCAATGCCAAGCCTTTCGAGAGACGGGGCTACACAGGAGTCGCGATGCGTGAAGATCGGGTTTCCACACAATTTCAACCGAATAAAGGCGGAAAACAAAGAACAATGTGGGATCGGCCTCCATCCCCGTCTCTGAAGCTTTAAAACAGAACCGCTCATACACGACTAAATCTCTTACTGCTATATGTGGGTCAGTCGACAGAAACCTCAGCTGAGGATCCCACTCGTCTCTGAAGCTTTAACCTCAATTCCACATGACTTCAGCTGGTGTAAAAATACAATTGGCAGAGCGGGGAGAGATAGTGTGTGTGTGCGTGTGTGTATAAAGTTCAGGTTATCAGATGCATGAATATGTGTGATACCAGCAAGCTGTGCAAAGAATTTACTTCAGAGTGCGGCTTATTAATCCTCTGGAGGTTATCAATGTTAAATTTTTCTGGTCTTAGTGTTCACCCACTCAACAGATGTCCAAATATCTGCACATTATTTCTTTTGTCAGCGCCGAGCTGCAGGGGCGATGAAGGCCAGAGGTTGTAACGCGGACGCTGCACCCTCTCCTGATCGGAAAAAGAAACGAAAGCCACAGATTCCTGCTGACGTTTTGGGATCATTTCAAATGAATCTGTCATTCAGTTGAGTCCCAAATTAAACCTGAAGCAGTTCAAGTCAGTGTTGACTTTGTCAACTGATCTGATGAACTGAAGCAGATTTAAAGAAGAAAAAAGAATCAATAAATAAATGAAGAGATGAAATGATTGACAAATAGTGATTTTGACTTGAAAGAAATGCACCATCAGTAAAACCCAGTTTTATTTATATCTTCACAGCGTCCTTAAAAAAAAAGTTAGACGCTGAAAATACCACTTTACAGTTTGTGAACTAAATATACCAAACCACAGCCAGCAGCCAGACAATGATATAAAAAAAATGACCAAAAGTTATCACTGCTGTGTTCAATCAGCTTCTATTAAGCTCCAAAACAACACTTTAGGACTTAAACTAAAATATATTAAAGGCTATGATTATTCCCTAATCTGATTAGCAGATTGTAATCTTTGTATTTCATAAAAACTACTACACACTACTGAGTAGTAAGCCTAATTATCAAAGTTTTATTATTTATTGTGATCCACTGATCAAGGTGTCTCCTCAAGTCTCTACATGGCAGCAAGGAGTCGTTTTAGATGTTTAGTTTGTTAAAAAAGGCACCCAATTAAAGAAATGTTTTGAATAAAATGCGCAGAAAAAACAGAATAACCCTCTACTGCGGAACTGATGTTAATGTAAAGATATATGAAGTTAAAGTTACCTGCTCTGACTAGCCTTTAGTTAAATTACTGATTTATTAAAACATCTCAATCAGAAATTTTACACATTCATACAATCACTATTTTATAAACCTTTACATTGCCATCAGGTTTGCAATGCACGCTCTTTCCAGCAAAACTTGGATGGTTTTCCTACCCAAGGTGCCTCGGGCTGCACCAGAAGAGCTACAGCTAGCTGCCGCTGCTGCTCTTTGTGCTTGCAAATAACCATAAAAATCTACGAGAGCAACTGTGCCCTCCGAAAGCTAACATAAAATAGCATTTGTATGAGCTGCTATGAAACTTTCAGAGTTCTTTAAAGATGGCAGCAGTCCATTTTGGTCTTGTTCGCTCAGCAGTTCAGGCAGAATGAAACTTAATTTCTCTAATCTGAAGTTGTATAAAGAGCTATCTACAACAGGTAGGATAACAATTGGTCATAACCTTTCCATACAATCCCACTTCAAAAGATTTAGACTATTGCTTTAAGACATTGTCACAAAGTATGAAAAAAAGAATCTAAAACCTTGTTTTTGTAGCTTTCATCAACTAATAAGTCAGCCACTGAACTGTGATATCATTCTATCCGGATTAAAGGGGAAAATCAAAGCAGCTGGACGGACTTGTCTTCTTTTTATTCTATGTTTTTGTAATGTTTAGTTTCCTGTATATAAAGAAAACAACACCTCTGCGACATGGAAGCTGACAGGCATCAGTGTTTCAGTGTAATAGCATGGCAGTCCTCAAGCATTTCAGCCAAGAATTTTTATGGAAAGAAAAAAACAAAACAAAACAAGAGGAAAAAAAAAACCCAGTAGGCTGTTTCAGCCAAAGATATTATTATCACACAGAATTCATTTCCTTTTGCGCTGTTCACCTGGATGTCTCAGCACGACACGGGGAAACAGCCTAAATATAGTGTGGCGGTGTTTTGCAGAACGCGAGGCACGGACAAATCCATCTGGGTAACATTCACTGCCCGAGAGAGTAAAAACCGACACACACATAAGGATCTGTCAAATGAGGATCACATCTTCTTTAACACACACATTATTTTGTGTTTTAAGTGGAGAAATGAGTGCCCTCAGTGAGCGTCCCTCTGCCTTATTGGGATAAATGGTTGAACATTTGTTTTGAGGAAGAAATAAATCAGCCGAAGTGCTACAGATTTAGTTACAGCCCATTTGTTTTTATTAAATGTGTTCAGGATGGAATAAAGCCATCCAGTGAAGAAAGTTATCTGAATGTTCCCTGCATGAAATGCACCATATTTGGATAGAATAGCTAAGATGTTTATATTGGAATGGTTTAAATATTTTGCTTCCTGATTAAATGTTATCTTGTATTAACAGTCACTGATGTCTAGTTGCCAGAAGGAAGAAGCATCAGTGACTGTGGGAAAAGGAAACTAAGGGCAAAACATGCAGGTTTGCTCATGTTTTCACACTGAATGAGTCAGTATGAGCCTTCGCTGACATTTCTCCAAAACTGCAACTTGTCTAATGATCATTAATGCCCCGCAGAGGGTTTGAAACCAAAAAGCTTTTTCTGTTGCAACGCTGTTTACTGGTGTGTGTAAGCTGTGTGTTTTGCAACCCTAAATAATCCTAAGTAAGCACTCTGGTCTGTGAATACCAACCAGTTTCCAACAACGCTATGAATATTTCAGCCGGTCTGTAATTGGTCTAAAAAACAGCTGAATGCAAGTCTAGTTCATCAAACTTTAATTGCAGACTTGAACGTTTTCGTGTGTTTTAACTCCACTCCTTTCCATCTTCCGTTTCTTTAGTTTTGCTACAAATGCCCCAAAGACTCGAGCTGAAAAGCTTCCTTTAGGCAAGTGATAAAACACAAGTCTTGATACTCTGCGAGGTTGTCACATTTATATGCTGTCACCTTTCTTGTTTTTTTGCTGAGTATCAGTGTTTTTTTTTGCTGGCTCATAGCAAAAGCTGAATAAATACAGGAGACTTAAAGTGGTACAGCAGCCAAAATCTTTAAACTACATTTTTAAGATTGGAGGCGTTTTAAAACGGCTCCGATTGGACGAGCCTTTAACTCGTACATCTGGTCAGACAAACTCCATTTTATTAAATTAAGGCCATTTAAAGAGCTATCTACAACAGGTAAGATATTAAATGTTTATAGCCTTTCTGCAGAACCTCACTTCTAATAATCCGAACCAGCCCTTTAGGCCAAAACGACAAGGTAATAAATGACAAAACAGACACAATAAAATCCGTAGCCTAGTGCTTCTTGAAAGAATACATATTTATTTATTTTATGATAAGAAATGCTGGCGTTGTGGACTTTTTGGTCGAACCTTGTAAATGGCACCATGCACGTGTGATATTACAAGATCTGTTAGCGTTAGGTTTTAGCTCAATATCTGGAAAACTCACACAGTCAAAGCTAATTTTTGTGCTTCCTAATATCAGTTGGCTGCGGCGGTCAACTTGAATTGGGTGGACTCCAAAAGACGCAGACATGGGCGAAAGCATCGTCGCCCCTTTGCCTCTGCTGGCAGACAATAACAGGAGCATGTATAGGAGTATTTTATTCATATAGATTGACGTCACGATCTACTCGAGTCAATATTCAGGTAAAAATAGGTGTTATGTCTGAGATGCTGAGAAGCTTGCGTTGCCCACTAATTGCTGATTCCTGGTTGACACAAGAGCTTTATAAAGCAACGATGCTCCACCTGCTCACTCATCTGCTGCCTCATCATGCCCTCCCTTCCTCTGAGCTCACACTTTCCTCACAATGCTGCAGCTGCTGAGGGGGAGATTGTTCTCTATATGAAGGTGCTGATGAAATTTTGAGGGCGACTGCTGAATTATTTAAGAGCGAGGATTATGAAAGCGGCTTCGTGGCACGCTGCTGGTGGGTACGAATCGATGCAAGCCCACCCTTGCCCCAGCCCCATCTACACTAGCCCCCTCCAATCCCCACCCTCCTGTTATATTCCCTTCCCTGAAAACCACAGACCCGCTGCAAAGAAAATATCCAGACACATAAACCATGGGGCAGCCAGATGCTGGAAGCGCGATGAAATACAGTACATGGGGAAAACCGACAGAAAACACAATGGGATTCTTTATCTGTGTGCGAGACATCCAGAAGGCTCTAGTTCAGACTGACCAGCATCCAGAGGAACAGATGGTCAACTAAACCCCTGCCAAGTATGCTCTGCCGGTCCTGTCTGGGAGCTCGGGTCTAATAGTTCGAGTTAGACAAGTATTTAAAAAAAGAAAGAAGATACGCACAAGCCATCATTTCTGCAGGTCTGACTCTTACTCTCAGCCATGCACCAGTTACATAACAGTTTCACACAGTTGCCTTCGATGAAGATTTGATTGCATAGGCCTGATTTGTGCAGCGGCGACGCTCGGAGGCTCTCAGAACTGAATAAATGACCATGTTGCAGCACTCCCTCTCTTGTCTCACAGTAAGTTCATTTCAGCTTCACTTTAAACCTTCCTCTCTTATACACGCCTTTTCTCTCAGCGTGAGGAGATTCTGCTGAACAATATGCCTCTCCCACCCCCCACCCCTCCCACCCCATCATCTGTGCAGCAGGAGTCTTTGTTTGATTACCCCCAGATCGAGGATTTTTTTTTTTTTGACTCTGGAAGGAAACAAGCAGGCAGAACTAAACAGTGCAGCGAGTTTTGGCACCAGTCAAAGAAAGCAATGAAAAATTTCCATTCCCCTGTTGACCCTGACATTCAGGGTGAAGAGTACCATTATTCATTAGACAGAAATCCTTAAAGGGTCAGAAAGAAAGACATGCTACAGTTTTAGTATCAGCCTGAACATCACAGACAGAGTCAGGTTCTAGCAGATAGTTTTAATACTCTGAGTGTCTTTGGTTGTAAAAATATAAACAAACCTAGAAATGAACACTGGCAGCATGTTCTATGGAGAGCATTGCCTGTTAGTAAGTGAATTTTGCTGATCTCAGCAATGAAATACACACATTTTAGTAAATATTAGTACTCTGATTAAGTATGGAAATAAACAAGCCGATTATGATATTTTTGAAAAGCTAAAAACTTTAAAATGAGATGTTTCTTTAGTTGAACATAATAAAATAACTTTAAAGCAGAAGATCAGCAGATACTAACATCCTATTATTGATGTAAAAAAAAAAAAAGAGTTATTCCCACGAGTTTTTATATGATAGCTTAAAGTATTTTAAGTATATATTTTTGCTCATTTTTATTCCAACAGAGTACTAACAAAACCTTCAGCTTGCACCTCTTATGGATTTTAAGGCATCTTTAGGATGATAATCTTGTTGCTGAAGATACTTTATTTCTCTTTAGCCTTATTTTTTCCCCACAAGTTTCTATATTATTGACTAGATTTTTCCTTCTACCAGTGAATTATGACCTAAACTGCTAGATGCAAAATAATAAAAAAAAGAGCCAAAAGCATTATTGATCCATCTTTGTGCATTTAAGAACTCTGATGCACATCGGTGCAAGAAATTCGACACCTTTTCCTCTCCTCAAGCGTCCCTCGGCAGTCTACAGCTCTTTTTTCAGATTTAAAAAAAATGTTTGTAATAAAATATCTAGTGGGGAAGCTAGATATTCTAAGAAATGTTAAGCAGCCTATTTAGAAGATGATATTACTGAATATGTTCAGGGTTGCTACTATAACTATATTTTTGTTTTTCTGAGCTGAATATGAATCTTGCTGTTCTGTTCTTGTATAATTAGATTACAAAGTTTAAAAAACAACTAGCCAGAACAGTAAAAGACTGCTTCATCTGAAATCATTTCCAACTATTAACAGTAGCGAAATATTTGACCAAACCTTTGCCCAATTTAGATCCTGCAAGCAGTCAAATAATTTAAAATGTCCACCACTCTCACCTTTTACTGAAAGGTTTGATCCAGTAAAGTTATGAAAATTTTGCAAATCATATAAAAGGCTGGATTGGTTGGATTTTTAAAAGCTCCTTTTTGATCACCTTTCCCCCCCCAACGATCTCTTGTTTTGCTCCATTGTTCAATCTGCTAATTCTTCAAGGAGGCAGGCGGCTGAAATGATAGAGGGCTAAAAATAATGACTCTATAAATAAAAAGGTGCCCATTGAGAGTGATTGAGAGGTGAGGTCGCTAAGCAGCCGGGGACGCTGGGTAAGCGGAATTCATTATCGGTCTCCACTTCCAAAGCGAACCCTCCTAAACTCCTCCACACGAACAGAATGTGCCAACAACACGACGATGTAGCGCCGGAATCCAAAATGCCTTGAAAGCTGTTTTTTTTTTTTTTACTTTTCTCCATTATTGCAAATTCGACTTGTAGTGTTTCAGTTTCACCCTGATTACAACCTTTCCTCAGAACATTACAAGCAGAGCAAAGTACTTTTTTTGATCAACCAGCTGACTTGGAAAATGGGCATGCCTATTTGTTTGAGTTTGCATTTGTTGTTGCATTTGTGTGTGAGACGGCGTATGGCCGAAGCGCTCAAGGCCTGTTTTATTATTCATACTTGTGTGGATCCTCTTTCAGCCCACAGACACCTGTCAGACATACACACAGACGATTTCTCTATTCTCTACTTGCATTGAGCATTCATGCAAAAATGCCACTTTTGCATTTCAATCATCCGTGTGACCTCTCATACGCACACAAACAGATTGACACAGACGCGCAAGTGGCCACTTTTGTTGCTCTAATGCTCTTCGTAATGGCCCTCCTCCCTCTTCATATTGACGTCACGTCCATTAGGCCGTGCCTCTGGGTCTTGTTAGTGGAGCACAAGACTTTGAGTCCTTCGTCTCGAGTCTAGCTCCACCTGATGAACCCGCCGCGTTTGCCGATATGACAGATGCGGTTTCCACGGCAATCTGCTCTGGCTTTCCAGACGCCGCCACGACTATCAATCGGCTGCGAGAGGGAACCCACTGAACTGTGTATGAGAAGGGAGAGCGGCGTGTTCCAGAAAAAAACATGCCTGCTTTTCAGGAGCCCTCACCCTCACCTGTATTTTATCAGCTCAGATGTCTCTTGTGTGTTGTGATCGCTCAGCTGACTGAGGACTACCTGTATCTGGTGCCAGAGAGGATAACCCCGGAGGACTAATGTGAAGAGATAACATTTCACATGTGATCAGCGTCAGAGTCGGAACGCTCTGGGTTCCTTCTAGCCTCTACGTCTCTCGTTGTGTTTCCCCACTTACCCCAAGAAGTGACCCCGTCCTGACCCAGAATACAGCACTGAGGTGTCATTAACACCCTGCGATGCTACAAGCTGCACTGACTTGAGTCTTCTTCCTTCATGAATATGAAATGAGTGTGAACTTCAGCCCGAGCAAAACATAGTATGCTTTACTTGAAAGGAGATAACGCCGTGCCGCCCTCGTAAGCAAGAATGGCAAATGATGGCTGAAGTAGAGCTCTTTGCCATGCTGAATAAGAACATTGTGAATTTTGATCTCCAAGCTCTTTATCTGGATGGAGAAAACTATTGTTTTAAATGTTAAACAAGGGATTGTTTTTTTTAGCATTCACGAGGGTCAGCTCAACCAATCAAACAACAAATAAAACAGCAAAATGAAGACAAAGCAAAAATATAACACTCAAAAAAGATAATACATGCAAATAGTTTTTGGAAGTATAGCATAGCAGTGCTATAGCAATAACACTGAGGTTAAACATAAATAAAAGGCAGGGCCAATTAAAATCAGGAGTTTAAACTTTTAAAAACTGCTTTTTCAACTACAATTCCTTGAAGTCGTGCATATTGCCCACCTCTTTCTGCGTCAAAGTTTCAAACAAACATCTGGTATGATCTATTAGTGTTGCAGTATTTGTTAGGGATGACTCTCAGCTACAACAACTCCAAATATTACCTCAAAATGTCTACAAATGACAAAGTTGTTCCCCCTTTTCTTTTTATTTTGCCACGTTCGAGTAGCTGTGGCGGTCGTCTCAAAGCCAGTGATGACTTTCTGAGAGTTCCATCTGAAAATCCATCCACATTTTGCTGACAGAGAGGCAGACAAATGCACACACAGACACGGGCAGTTACATGATCGCCTGCTTTCATGGCAGCAGGTGATAAGTTTTACACAAACGTTTAGGCACCGTTCAACCTAGCACAAATAGTCTACAAAACTGACATGTTCTGCTGTGTTTGCAACTTTAATTACGCACAAACAATAGATTTGGGAAAAAAATGGAGGTTTGAACAAATACTTTCAAAGGGGGAAATTTTTAAGAAACTGTTTTTGCCATTTCTGTGAAGTATAACTAACTGAAAAAACAAACTGTCAAAACAACATGAGAACCCTTAGCCAGGATCAAAATATTCTTCTTTTGCATTTCTCATGTTATCAATATTACTGTTATTGCTGTCCTACCTTTTTATTTTTGTTGCTTGTGTGGAAGAAGATTTTTTTCCCCCCTAACTTAGAAAAAGGACGTGTGTTTACAAAGAAAATATCTGGAGTCATGTAGTCAGAGCCTTAAATGAAAAACATCTGTCTGCGTTCTGTACCAGAACTTGGAACTGGTTCCAGAGAAGAACAAGAAAACCAAAAGGACCTGCCTCTCATACGAAACTTGGAAGCTTTGCGATTTCTAGTGCAACATAAAAAGAACAATGAACACTTCCAGACAGGATGAGACTGAGTCATTCAGGGCTGAGTATGTGTTAAGAAAAATGTAATTACAGTGAACAGTTTAAGAAGAGGATTACTAACTGCTGTTTTGAATGACTTGAAATATTTATCAAGAAACATTTTGACCATCTAGCAAAAATGGCATTTCAGTGTTAAACTAAAACTAGGTGCATCCCTATTTTGTCACTTGACAAAAATCAACGATAAGTGCAGCTGGTTGACTTTGAAAGGGCGTTACTGTGACTAATTTACACCCCGGGGCCAACTGAAGCTGAGAGCTGTTCAATAAGAAATGAGGCTCAACTTTCAGCGCGTCAAGGGAGGAAAAAAAATAATCAGAACAAGAAAAAAGAAAAGTGACGAAAAATTGCGGTAGATAGACAAAAAAGAAAAAATCCAAAAAAAACTGCAGGTGGTTTTGATAAATACTTGCGCCAAACTGTTCTGGAAATGGCCTTATAGCTTGAATCCACCACTAGATCATCAAAATGCATTAATAATGAACGCGCTTGCACAAATTGAACGGATGCATTTGGTTTGACGAGTGAGACAAAGAGCAAGACCCTCATCTGAATGCCTTTAATTCATCCCTCAGAAGAAAGACGCCCTATTAGGACATCTTTATAAATTAAAAGGGCTTAAAATGTCTATAAACGTTCAAATAAATTTAAAGCCAGAAAATTAAACTGTGTTTTTCCGTGTGATTTGTTTCCCTTGAGTAGACAGTGACAATTTAAGCCTTTCTCGCTGTGTTATTGTCTCCCTTCATTATCAAAACGGGGGCAACCTATACAGGCGCCATTTATCTTTGGAGTTCTCTCAAGTATCTTCCATTTAATCGGGCAGACATCTTTTTATTATGGGTAGTCTGCACCGGCTCGTGTGCCTGAGTGACTTTCCTCTCTCCTTCAAGTCAGTTGAGCCCATATATTAGGAGGAAGGAGGCGAGCACGTATGCATGTACAGTTGTTGTCCAACGCTGGAATAAATTAAAAAAAAAGGGACTTCTCGCAAATACAAATTGTTGTGCAAGGAAAATCATTATGAGCTTTCTTGTCATTAAAAGAGGGGCGTTAAAGACAGAGGGAGTGGAAGAAACAAGAGGTCAGCGGGGGCGTGAAGAAGAGTGGGAGACATCAGAGACATGGTTTTCCACCCGTCCATCTGTCCACTCTAAACAAACAGGCCAGTCATTAGCCAGGCTCCAGCTGTTACGTATTAGCCTCCAAGTTGGGAGGACTGCTCATTTATATGGACTCACACACGCACAAAGAAACACGAGGAAGGCTTCACATCTGTCCAAAAAGTGTTCCTGTGAAATATTTCTGAAATGGCAGCATCTCATCAGCTTCAGGGTCAACGCATATTATTAGACTCACAAGAGGCTCTCCATCCTTGGGGTTCGAGCAGAAAGCAATAAATTTTGCTGTGAATCGAGATAATGTTCCAAAACCTTGCAAACTACAGCATAAGCTTTGGCAAAAGATGCATTCCATAAGCACTTTTTATGTAATTTGTATTCAAATATAGTTTAAACAATAGCATGGTCTCACTTATTATTTTAATATCACCTTGTGTTAAATGACTTTATTATTTTAAAGGGAAATGTTTTTTTTATTTTTCATTCTTGCTTGATTTGATTTTTTAGCAACTTAAGATGTTTTTGCTTTTTGGTGTATTTGGTTTGTTTTAGACCTATCCATCTGATTTTGATTAAGGGAAATCTCTGGACAAATTCTGCAGTTTTAGCATCTGGACTTTTGAAATTACAAACAACTGCTGTTGCATTACATGCAGAATAGTTTGGGACTGTCTTTCTGAAATGAGCACGGTCGTCCCAAAAATGGAGGCCCGAAAGGCACCACGTGTTGTAAAAACTTGCAGAAATCATTTTGCACTTATGCCCCCCACACATGTTGGCTTCTGAAAAGTTTTACTGAGTGAGCGGCTCAGGCTTGCAAAGGAAAGGTATGTCCAAAATCATCTTTTGTGCTACATTTACAGTTCCTTAAAAGTATTCATTCAAAACACTTGCTTCTTTTCCTGATGCATGCTCAATAATCCAGGTAGAAAAATCTAACAAGTCTGAGTCAGGTCCCCTGGATGATTACTTCTTAGATGATACGTTTTGTCTTATACAAAACAAAACATTATCTAAGAAGTAATTGTCTAAAGGACCTGACTCAACCTTGTTAAACTGGCTTTTTTGGCTTAGCTTTTAACTACATTATTATCAGAAGTACATATTTCTGAAAACTTTCCAAATGAAATAATAGTGTTAATGGTGACTTAATGCTTTATGGGTAATTTGTCTAGTAATTATCAGCCCAAATAGAAAAATCTGACATGTTATCATTTTTTTCCTATTTGTCATTTATCATATCATTAAGTAAAACCAAGTTTAAAATGAGAACAGAACCACAGAGGGTTTATGGGTTTATGGAGCTGGGGTGTGATGGAGGAATTCCATTAGTGAAGAGACGGGTGCATTAACTGACTGGGTTGGCCATTTCATTTTTCAGTGTTTGTTTAACAACCTGAAACCAGTTCAACACACGACTGTGCTTAAAACTAGGGGTCATCGACAACAATACGCAATCAAACTGCAGACAAGACACATGCAAATATACCATGGGTATATGTTGGGTACATTTCTATGTAAAAAATAAATAAATAAAAAGAAATATATGTATATATTCAAATTATTTACAAATTTAAATGACATTATCTGGCATAGATAGTAGAAGAACTTTTTGCAAGCAGAGTTTTCATTTACTTCTAAAAGACATTAGCATCTGAAATGGAAAATAACATCTTTGGACAGCAGACTGAACATCAGCGGGTTTATTTGTGGCTTCACTTGTTTTTACACTTAAATGAGAAGAAACTGGAACATTCGGTTTCACTATAATTGTCAATATCCATATTTTTTGGATGGCTGTAAGCCACTTCAAAGTTTGTTTTTGCCTGGTAAAAAGTAAAATTACCGTTTGCAAACAAGTGTTAGTGCTTTTGCACATCATTAAGAAAACAAAGCAAAGAAAATTTTTTTTTTTGGAGAATATGCTGGCTCTTACGAAACCACCATGACAACTAGAAAGAGAGTACATGCACAAGAAAAATAATAATTTAACGACTTATTAACGGATTTTGTTTCAACAATCTGCTTGTAAAATATAGCGAAAAAGTGTTTTTTATGGGTAAAACTGCAGCAGCAAGCTGAAACTCTCATAGGTTGGCAATAATGCACCTTAAAATTGAGGTTGAAGTTAAGAAGAAAAGAAGAACTACTGAGAGGGAAAGGAGAGATAAATAGAAAAAAAGCTTTAAAAGCTTCTTTTCTCTAGTGAAGTCTGGTGTCTACTCAATAGGCTGGACAAAATCTAAGAGTCCATTTGTTCCAAGCTTCTTGTCTTGTTTCAGCCTTTAAACCTCAAAGATGCTGTCCATAGGTGACTTACTTCTATCTGCCCAGATGTGCACCTTGCAAAATTGTTCAGTATGAATGCATGGTTTATCAAACAAACTAAATTCCACTTCTGCAACAATTACTTTCCAGAGATTTAATAATGAAATCTTTGTTTTTTTTTGTTTTTCTTCTCTGAATCATTTGTTGGTGAAAATCGTTTCCTAATTGATCACAACACAGATGCCAGGGTCTGGTGCAGGCGAACAAAAGACATGTTAGTCCCAATGTCATCTCTTATCTCTAATAAGGCTTATTATTGTCAACTGCCACAGTAAAGAAGTAGATTAAGAAACTATTTAAACTTCTATATAATAATAATATCAAAAAAAATGCACAACAGCAGCTAGTTCAGGGATCAGGAGCCTGAAAGCCTGACTGTTTGTGAAAAGGTTTCATGTTCTTGGTGATCCACGACAGCACTGAACAGAAGGACGGCTGCATGGAGGAATAAGGACTAAAAAATCATTTGCTTTGAAAAAACACGGTTAAATACACCACCAGGCATTAAATAACCACAGTACCACTCTCCCTGAAGAGAAGCTAGCTGCGACAGTTTAATTTAGTTTCTCACATTTGGACACATTGGTTATTTGCCTTTTATTGTGCGTCAGGTCTAGGACAAATTTACTAAAAACAAACAAAAATTTCTACTATTTTACTACTAAAAAAAAAAGAAGATATAACTCAGGTTTGGAATTTGACACGACTCGGAGGTCATTTTTTTATGATCCAAACAGGATAAGTACGACTGTAATATATGACTTTTATACAGTGTAGGAGGCAAATCCCACCTTGTCTTGGTCTGTAACTTCAGATTGACCTCACTAGTGAGGGTGGCTTGTTTTCTCTGTCTTCTTCTCAAAGAGTTATTGTCCGTTTAAAACAAGCGTAAAAAAAAACCCCATTTGTTTCTTCTTACTGTAGAACCAAACCCACATGGAACTGTGACCTCAAAACAGAAGTATGCACTAAATCATGCTTTTACACCCCAATCCCCAAAAGTTGAACTTTGCAGGAGGACAATTTAAAAGAAAAAAGATTAAATTCAAGTCCTCGATTTTTGGCTCTACTGATTATTAACACCTTTTTTTAACTACGATAGCTTTATTGAATAACTGTGCCAAGGCAGATAAAGGCAATCCATAATCATAATAAGTTAATTTCTAAGTCATGTCTAAACTTTATTGTATAACTACACAACTTGTTTATTAATGTGTTGCTAAACAAACAAACTAACCACATTTTGGTGAAGGTCATGTTAATAATATCCTTCTTTCAGCTTAGATTAAAAAAAGCCTCAATCTGAGGTTTTCAGTAAATCGGCAGCTCTTCTGCTGCCAAATTACCCATAAGAGAAAATGCGGCTAAACCAAAGGCACAAGCTGCTTCCTGTGTTTCGAGAAGTTTTGAAATCGACACGTCTTTACAAGTATCACGCGCAGAATTAGTCTGTTAGTTCCCACCATAAAAGCAATAAAAAAAACAAAATTTGACACTTTGTTCAAGAGTCATATTCTCACAAAGCCATTTTGAAACATAAAAAAGGAAATAGATTGGCTCTAGGTGAGGAAATATAATGTTTAATTCACTAATAATGAACTCTTTCAAAACGGCTCTATGTCCGTTTCTGTGGTAAAGTTAAATTAGAGAAGGGACATGAAAAGAGAAGTCGGAAAGGAAGTGAAAAGATCAGAGTTGTTCCCTGAAACATGACAGCCCTGAAGGCTTGATGCGCTGTCCTCGACTGAAATCAGTACAAAGCCCGCATTGTCATAGGAACAGAAAAAAGACAAGCGTCTTGCAGAATCCTAGATCTATACTGTATGCAAAAAATGTCTTTCATACACAAATAGAAAACTCCTGAATTTGCGTGACAAATGTCCACCATAAAACTCACAAGATCAAGATTTATATTTATAATTAGGTGCTTCTCAACATTAAAGGGTCTGCCTCAATTAGAAGTGAGCATTTTTTTTTTATTTCTAATGTGAATAAATAGTTATAAATGTGAACAGAAGGTTTTAAGGAAGGCAATAATACGACTCATAAAGACATCAAAAGGTGAAATAGTTTGTATGCCGTCAGTGTTCGGCCACAGGAGGAAGGATAACAGGCCAATCAGCCACCACAGAAACCGATACTGTAAAGATAACCATGCACATTGTTTGGATTTATGACCTCGAATGGCCAGCTTTGTTTAAAGATTTATGTAGTGAACAGGCAGATTTTGAAAGAAGTTAGAAGTTACAGCGTGTAATTTCAGATTTCAGGCACCTCGGTCACACAGAGATAAGATCAGCTTTAGAGACAACAAAGGAAAAAAATATAACAAGCCAAATAACGTGTCCAGGTGGATTCCCCTCAGATACTGGTTCTTTGTCTGCTCCACAATGGTGGAGGGGCAGCTTATTTGGATATAAAGATGTCAACAAACAGATTGAGTTACCAGAAACGGTCTGCAGTTCATTAACAACACGGCTGCTCCAGGTTGCACTTCAATTCTCAAATGGCTGTGTGTTCTGTTTTCATTTTGGGAGAGGGTGTTTGAATTTTTCAGTGTTTGTTTCTGAAAAGCCTCAGAACTGTTCTGGTTCTGGACTACAGGTGACCCGGTTCTGTCAGTCTGGGCAGGCCAGCTGTGGCACTGCCTTCAAGAAGATCTGAGGTTCAAAGAGGTTTTTAAATCAAATCTTATTCTATCTCAACTTTATGTTTTATTACTACATTTTCCCATAAGATTCACAAGGAAATGAGTTTATACAGTAATATATTGTTTAAAGTGATTAATATGATTAATTTCTCAGTCCTTTTTAAAATTATTTTATATTTACTCAGTTTTTCTTATGCAAGTTTTTACTGAAATGAAAGTTTTGTCTTCCACAACAGTGTTAATACATTCTATATTATTCATCTTTAAAAATTCTGAGTTAAAAAAAGAAAAACACCCATTTTCTTTGGCCTGATAACTACATATTCAAATGTTTTCCAAGCTGATTTATCAGGTCATGCTGACAGGCAGCGCACAAGTTGTCTCGAAAGACTCTGGGAGTCAATTATGCCTCAGTGATCTGGGCCATAGATGGCACTTTAATAATATAAGTAACTAATTACCGCCTCACATCCTTCCCGCCTCTTCTGTGTGCCTCCATCATTATCGCCCACTGGCCTCGAATCACAGACTGCACGCAGACTTTAAAGGGAAAATTAGCAGCCGCGTCGTGTGGCGCCGTTATGCGCCGTTATGCGCCGTTATGCGCAATGTATTATCTAATATCTTTTTAAGCGTGCATCTGATGCGACAGCATGGGAAGCTGTATTTCTGTCGAGCTGCTACGCGATGTGCCGTAGAGCTGCAACAAACATACAGAAGCGAAAAAAGCTAAGCAGGACGGCGAGGGGCGAGAGGTCGACTCAAACATGCAGGAACCTCATGAACAAAGAGCTAAATATGCACAGAGATGAACAAACGGTGAGATGATTTGCATCAAACTTCTTGTATCGCCTGACAAGCACTAACCTGAGGTCCAGACGGCGCAGCAGGGGATCGGCGGCCGCACCCAGCACCCAGACAGTGAAGACCACCAGAAGCAGAGTGGTGGTGAGGATGGTTTTCTTTACTTCTGTAGATGTGTCTCTGATGGCCAGGCTGAAAGCAATAACCCCCCTCAAACCTGAGGAAAGGAAAGAAAAAACTCCAGCTCAATAATGCCATCAGTCAAACCACCAGACGACCATCAATCAAGCAGTTATTTAAAACAGGCAACAAAAAGCCATCCAATTAAAAACAGATGACACCCTGGCTGTAACTATCACTGACCACTTGCTGGACGAAAAATAGCCGTAAAACCAACTTCTGCACAGTGGTAACAGCGCTTCCAGGCAAAACATTTCCCACAGCAAATCATTTACTCCCGTGGGAAGCAGACAGGAGAGATGCTAGTTGTGAGTTGTAGAAAAATTGTGAAAAAAAAACAGCAAAATAAGGGCTTTTCACAAAGAAGTTCTCTTACATAAGAAGTAAAGTGGGTCAGGCAGGCAGGGAAACATGCTGCTGCGAAACTATTCCGCATCGCCTTGCAAACAAAATCTTTATGTTGCATCTTTAAACTGTACAAGGTGTCAGAAAGTCCCGAAGACTAAAACAGGATGATAATCAATTTCCTTGTCTTCAGGCAAAAAAATACAAACAGCTGTAGTGAATAATAATAATAAAAAAAGAGATAAGACACTAAAAGCAAAAGGAAACAGTACCTGCGAACACCATGAAGTGCTGGACGGCCCAAGATATCTTGTTCGTCCGACCGAGGTTTAGGAGGAAAGATAGAGAGTAGATGTTGCATGCTCTTGAAATAAAGATGGATAACTAAGGATTAAGTGTTGTTAAAGAAAACAAACAGATTCCTGAGCTGAAGTGCAATTTTTCCCCTTTACAATGACTCAAACTTGGTATTATGTAATAAAAAAAGGGAGTAGAGACATGGTTTTCACTTGACTGCTCTGGTGAAGATACGCTGGAACAAAAACTGAGTAAACTAGAACTGCAAGCAGTTATGACAGAGGTCCAAGTCCCCTGAAGCATGTCCAAACTATGCCCCCCCCAAAACAAAAACAAAAAAACCCCAAAAGCCTCTGTGGACTTGGCAAACCTATTCCAAGGACAGAAAAAGGTTTAGTTTTTAGAGCGACATGAGTATTAAATCTGAATCAAGGTAGAGATTCCATCTTTGAATACTTAATATTTAATATTTTTGTCTTTTTTAATGTGAAAAAACGAATGTATAATAATAATAATGATAAAAATGGAACAGTTTCGGAAGAGAACCTCCTCCATGGGCTTGGACCCCTAATAACAATAGATAATTAGTGCAGGATTTAAAGAAGCTGACAACAATTTGTTGTTGTTTGATATGAATTTTAAGCTTTCACCATATCAGATTTAATCTATAAGACTACAACAAACAGACACAAACTAAAATTAACAGAAACATTTCCAAAAAAACCCACTCCTGCTCAAAGCACAGAATTTAAAAATTTTAAAAGACAATATTTCCTAGAAAGTTTTACATTTTTTAAAATGTAACAAACCAGATGAAGTTTACAAAATATACTAACAAAACATTATAGAAAAAAAAGACATTTCAACACATTTTATACCAAAACAACACAATATTTTTAGAGCAACAAATAAAAAAAAATGTTTTGCTGCATTTTTTTAAACATTGCTGTGCTGTCTTGTTCATATTTTTTGAGACTGCACTTGTTGTTTGTGTCGAATCTCCGGGCCACAATAATTTAAAAAAAGCTTCGCAAATCAGCGCGCGAGGGCATACATAAGAAACGATTTCTTAAAAGCATGTGTTTAGGATGCAAACACAGCAGTGTGGCACCATGCCGAGGTATGAAACCAATCAGGCGGTACCAGCTGTCTCTGCCCTACACTCCCACTTTGATGTCTCACACAGGATGGGGCTGAATGTTAAGTGTTTGGGGCAGCGGGGACGAAGATGATAGGTGGGCAATTACCAAGGACATGGCTGCAATTCTAGACACACTTAATGTCTTTTGTCACACTTTCGGAAGAACTTATAGTTGCTCCATATAACCTCCTAACCTCATTAAAGCAGAGGTTGTCTTGTAACTCATTTTGGAGGCATCTACAGTGATTCCAGACTAAACTAGTAACTGCATCAGGCGCGTCTTTTAAGATCGTCTCGAGAAATTGATGCAGCAAAGCCACTGATGCAGACCGACAACCTTATGAGAAAATAATGGAGAGAATGGTCTTGAATTTATCCTAAATAAAAATCCAAATATGATGCAAGAAATAATAAAAGCACCAATATCCTCAGCTGGGGACCTTTCTCTGACAGGGCTATTACTAAAACAGAGTTCCCTCGCTTCCCACAGTCAATATTAGATCTCATGCACCCTATGGAATTTCAAATGCAATATCCTGCTCCCAAAAGCAGTCATCTTTCTTTATCAAAAGCCCTCTGAGCTATTTGAATGGAGGTAATTAAGCACTTTCATCTCAGCCTCGTTTCCAATAAAGCCAATCTCCATTGTCACCGGCAAAGGCTGCAAGGTGCAGCGATTAAAATCTAGTGAATAGCCAAAGAGCGATTAACAAGGTTGAATCACCGGGGTTATTTCATTTTTATAGACACATTTACGAAGTCAGACGACTCCGACTTCCCTTTCTACCTGTTTGTACATCCAGGTCAACTTCCAGTTAGTGTCGGTGGGCTTTTTTTTTTTGGACTTTTGGCATTTGTTACAGTGGAACAGTTGAAGACAATCAGGCTCAAGTCGGAGCTCTAAAAAAAAAAAAATCTGCTCAGTCCATGCTTTACCTTGGCCCCTTTGACCCAATGGTAGACAATGGATTGTAATAATAATTGCAGACCATCTGGGCAGTGGACTGTGAAGGAACAGCTCTTTGGAATACAGCCACTGGAGTCTCTTTTCTGGCATACACTCCAGTCACACAAGCTATCCGGAAAGGACAATTGTATAATGGATAGCCAGCAGTCCTTAAGTACCCATCCATGTCCCTCATAAATAAAATCTGACAGCAGTTCTCAATATGAGACTTTTGTTATAAGAGTTGGACTATTCTTCAGGAGCTGTTGACTTGTTGAGAACATAAAGGTGTAAACACAAGATACAAAACATACCTGATCATTTAAAGAAAATTACCTATTTTTTAATATTTGAGTTACAAGACATTAATTATTAAGAAGAAAGTGATTTTTTAAGATTGCTATTGTCTGAGCCAAAATTATAGAGAAGGGTTTTAAAAGAATATGATGACAATCAGGTGGGAGTTGGTGGCTCATTAAAAAACCTTTTAGTGTAGATTCTATTTTTAATAGGCAGGAATATAATGAACTGCAAAAACATTTATTGAAGTCTGTGGAAATGATAAGATATTATCTTTAAGTGCCACAGGGGTTCAGCCGGTGATGCAGCACAAATGAAACTACTGTAAGCTAATTTCAAACAGTTTTTTCCAGCAAATGGAAAACAAACTGAAGTAATTATAATAAATGGCCTGTTTAAGTTAAAGTTCGCTGGCGTCCCTTACTGATGGTGTACTGTGTGATGCAAATCTGTAGAGTAAGTGAGCATGAAAGGCCAGCTGAATGTTATTTATAGAGCTCACAAAGCTGAGCTACAAAGTTCTGAGTTGTTCTTTTTTTTTTTAGAAGGTGTGGAAATAAGTGCCGTGCAAAGACGCAAAACAGAAAACAGGAAAACGGATATAATCAAATAAGCGGTAGGTGATTTTGGAAATAGGAATGTGGCCACAGGTTTGGAAGGGTTGAGCAGAGGAGAGCGAAGTGAGTTCTGCTCAGGAGCCTAGTCCTGACTGCACAGCGGGGGGTGAAGGTGCTCCGTCACCAAGCAGAAAAAGGATACAAACGCCCCCAAAATGAAGAGAGCTTCGAAGACGTGGTGAGGAAATGTAAACCATATATAACCCATGTAGCTGAAGATGAAAATCTCCCCCAGGAAGTTGAAGACTTCAAAGAGCTGCAAATTATAAAAGAGATTAAAAGGATCATGAGGGAGAGGGTCAAGGGATGGGGGTGTAGTACAGCATGTAGCTGTGCGCATGTGATTATTTTAATCTATTGCTCTCTGTATTTGCTTCTGCTATGGAGTAAACAAAGAAACCTTTTGTATGAATAATCAGGTAAAGGTGAAAGTGGGCATTTCAGTCAAGAATATTTTTTTTTCTGACTAGAAAATGTGTAATTTAAAAGAGAAAGTGGTGAAAAACTTAACAAAAATATGACAATTTTGAGATCCTTCTCTGTATTTCTTTTTACCTACTGTTCCATTATTGTAATTTTTCTAAAAACATAACTTCTTTTTGTTATATTTTTGTGTGAAGTGTCGTGATTCACCTTCTTCCCACAAATCATAATTTGTGTGTGTTATGAAGCAGAACGTGTGTGTCTGACAAGAAGGGTGAAAGTGAAGAACTCTGATCCTCGCAGAAACGAGTAAATAGGCTTAGATTTGTACAAACACGACAAATCTGATGCTGATGTTATTCCCTTTGAGGGAGCAGCTGCACATGTCTGCAGCCCCAGGGCATAATCATTTGTGCATTTAATGGCAGACTTGTTTTTATCATCTCTTTTTTTCGAGTGAAAGATTTTATTTCACATGCTGGTTGTCAAAGTGTGTAAAAAAAATAAATGAGAAGCGCAGTCTGGATATATATATATATATATATATATATATATATATATATAAAAAGACTGCTCCTTATTTCTCACGACACTTCATATCAGAAGACTGTTACAACTCATTATCTCAGAGTTCTGTTAATCTAAACGAAGAATCATAGAGTTCATTTGCTCTTGTACGAACAACAACAACAAAAAAAATATTTATAAATGTTTTCTTTATATGTAATATTATTAATTATCAAGATTCTCATACCTGAAAAATTAGACCAGACATTATTAATGATTTATCCGTTTCTTTTTTCATCAACACTGTCCACTTTGGTTGCCAGCTTTCATAGAAAGTCTAATATAAAACCACTTCTCCCCTGATCAGGGATCCCACAGAACAGCATACGATCTGACCAGCTATTCAACTATTGCAAGTCACCATTTGATTTTAGCTGCAGCTGCAAGAAAAATCATAAAAACACAAATACAAGGATCCTGCCAGTAAACACACTTTACTATATGTATGCACAAACAATTTCAAAGCCAATCTGCTTCACCTTTCAGAAAAAATTTCCCTGTGATAAACAGCTGCACAGTGGCACCGATAATGAATAATAAATGCATAGATGAGGATATGTGTACACTTTTGATTTATTTGTGCCTCTGTGAAGCTTGCCGGCTCAGTATGACAAAGTGCTGGCCTCCATCTGTGCTCAGCCTTTTAAGCAGATAGCTGGAGACTGGTCTCCCACACAGACAACCCACCAGACAAGCACAACACTAATGGCAATTAATAACTGGTTCTATGCACGGAAAACACAAAGACGCCGGCATAAAAAGGGCATATGAACAAGTAAAAGAAAAATAAAAAGAAAGAAAACGCTTGAATATTGCAGTAAACATGGCTTTAGTCATCGTATGCAAACCTACCTGCTTGGTCCTTGTCCTGCCTTCGTGTGATAAATTGAGAATTGTGTACCTTGCCTGGCTCAGGCCACAAAACAGAACTGCCACAATACCTGCAAAACAAGGACATATACAAGAGAAACTAGCAACATGGTCTCTGCATTATGAAGGCTTTTTTCTGCCACACTTTTTTAGAATCCAAAAATGAGCATATATGCTGCACACAGCTCATCTTCGCACTAATAACATATGTATAGAATTAGTGTAAAGAATGCAAAAATCCCTTTAACATGTCTACATGAAACCAGGTAAAAAAAAGTGGCTTCTTGGGTTAAAACTACTTGATTAAAACACCAGCTTAAAAACAAAAGCAACAACTGATTAAAAAAAATACATTCAGTGTAATTTTAGAAGAATATTTTAGGCTAGACTTGGTGTCGTTGTTCAAAATTCCTATAATTATATACTTATTATACCAGCCCCACCCTGTGTTCATTCATTATCCTTGTTTCAAAAACAATCCAGCTCAACAAAGAGCTCAAACCAAAGAATGCTGTCCAACCCAAACCAAAAACCCCTGAAAATTATGTAATTACAGTAGATGAGGCAGGAAAAATAGAAATCAAACAAAATACAAAAGGGTAAATAAATAAAAATAGGTTGACGTTGAAAGAGAGGGAACAGGATTAGAGCCCGTTTTAGAAAGCTGAAATCTGAAGCGTACAGCATGAAAGGTGGCTTACTGCCTCACAGGACATGCTTGTTTTGTTGCAGAGACTCGATTTCACGTCTTCCTTCCTTCCACTTTGAGAGAGTCACACAAATGGCGAAATGTGAAAATGACTACGACGGGTGGCAATAATTAGAGGACGGAGGTGTTTTCAGTAAATACAGAGCAAAGAGAGCACCTGTGGCTAAATGATGGCAGTATATTACTGAATCTTCACCGCTCACCTTCACATCATCATACTGACCTGTACCTGCTCTATGCAAGTTCCAGGAATCTGTGTTCACAGTACCTTTCATATTAGTGCTGAAATCATCATAATAATAAAAAATTGAGGTCTCACTTTGACTCTGTTTAGTTCAACATCCTCCTTGGGTTACATAACACTGACAGAGGTGACATATTAGCCTCACATGCACACAAAAGTTGTGTTTTTTTTTCTCCACAAAAGGGAACTTGGCTACAGATTAGTTCCATCTCATAATGAAGCATCGTGAGGGGCGTAAGATTAATGGTTGCAAAGCTGCCTCCAAAGTTGAGGGTCATTAGGCATGCCCTCACTCAACTAAGCAATTAAAGACAGAAAGAGCCTCAGTTAGCAAAGGACACCAGGGAGGACACTTCCTCTGAATCACAAGCTGCTCCTTCCCAAGTGGAGCTTTACCGGCCTTAAAAAGAACATTAGACTAAATTTTAGAATATCAGATGATGAGAGTAACATGTAAATTTCAAGCCTGAATAAAAGGGGGTTTGATAACAAAAACACAAAACCATGTAGAAATGTTTAAATCATAATAAAAGGTAGCATAGTGTCTGCATGGCATGGCAGCAGGAATCACTGCCTGCGATGTTTTGCTGTAGTCCGACTCCCACACTGGGCGGCACTTAGAAGGGTGTACTTCATAAACAGAACATCTCGGCCTGATAGAGAAAGGTCAAAGTATTTTATTAGAAACCACATTTTTAAAGCCACAGGGACAATTGCCAAGCAAGAGAGAGAGCGAGCGAGAGAGCTCTATAGCTGATTGAGAATCCTTTTGATAGAGCCAAGACGGGAGGGAGCAACAACATTTCCTGAATGTGAACATCACATTAAAATTCAAAGACTGGACCTGAAATGGTCAGCATAGAGCAGGACAATATCTGGCAGAAAAGCCAAAATTATTATTATCTTCCAAACAAAACTTAATCAGGTTTTGAAATCAGCAAAAGGTGAAAAATACATAAAACTGGATATGATAATGAACAGATACCCAAAGCCACAAAAAGGATTTTAATAATTGTTACATGAGACTAAGGGCAAACCCCAACTCACCCCTTAGTAGTACTTAGCCTAAACGTTACGTATTGAGCATCCATGCAATATTAGGGATTAAACAGGTGAGGTGAAAATATAGTGGGAGGGCTAAGGTGTGAAGCTGTTTGACCCTTCAAATTGAGACTTTTTTTTTTCCAGGGATGAACTAAAAACACAAAGGCATGAGCTGCACTAGCAAAAAGATTCTCAAATTTGTATTTTTTGCGTTAAATTCTTTTGTTATAATAACTATTGTAATGTCCAGTTTGATATCATTGTCATTTAAGTATGAAAACTAGCAGTTGTACTATTAAATACTTTGTCTCCACACCCAGTTTAATGACTAGTTTGGTACATTCTGATGCAGTGCATGTTTCACTGTAAATCTCCCTTAACAAGCACAAAAAAAGAATTACTGTATGTTGCATAACATCTGCTGCAAGCCAGATAACTACTATACATGCCATAAATGGGCGTACTGATGTTGCATTTGCTCATGTAAAAGCATTGTGTGACAATTATCGGAGCACCGGCTTCTTGATTAGGTGTCCCGTTTTCTAGAGGAATAATTTAACGACTACATCTTACAATGTTCAAATCAAAGGTCAAAGCGTAAAGGGAGTGATAGAGATAGCAATAGGAAATGAGATCCGCATTAAGCACCTTTTCAGAGCTTAAAATAATAATAAAAAACCCTGTTATTTTCTGCTGCCATCTGTTCACACCTCAGAAACTACAACAGATACTAATCAAGACTGCAGGTAGCATAAAATGAAGATGGTTAAATACTTTGTATAATTTCTAATATAAATTATTGCAATAGTTTGCACCTTTTTAGGAGTTCTGTATACGAGTTCAGTGAGCCTGTTTCTACATTGAGCATCATTCCCAGTTTAAATTTAAGTGGGAATTCTTACAGAGATGCCTCAAAGCGGCAGCAGAGCAAGCCGAGCAGACAGCTGCTTGTGTGATTCTTATTGAGGGGCGACGTGTAAGTCAGCGCATGCAGCTGAGAAGTGACGCCTGAGGGGGGGGGGTGCTAACAGGATTTGTATTCAGCCTGACCTACCATTCACCCAGCGAACCGATATGGCCACAGACACACAAATAACATCAGTCACACAGTGTTCACCTGAAAGTCCGCAGGCTTCGGCTGAGAGGAAACTGCTCCAGGACAGCAGGAAGAAAACCGACGTTTCCAGCAGAGGACTCTCGTGCAGTCGAGTGAATTTGGTGAGGTGGGAAGCGAGTTAAAGATCTACAAGAAGGTGATTATGAAGTTCTTATCACTCCGAAACAGGCTAAGGTTGATAAAGCATACGCTGCAGTGCAAATTTCTACATGTTCATTTCAATGCAGCAGTATGAGGACAGAGATACTACACAAAAGCAAATGTGTTCAATAAGCCTGAGGACCTGCCATACAGTGAAACCGCTGGATGGTAATGAGATTTCTTTTTTTTTTTCCTGTGAGCTCCCCACATCACATTTTCACCCACCCTCCAGCTAAGCTTCCTTGCAAGCGATGGGCTTCTGCTTTCCACAGAAAGAAACAGAAAGAAAATATGAGTTGAGTTTAGAGAATACTTTTTTCTTTACATTTTCTATTTTGTGTACATTTGGTGTTCGAGGTCCAAAGTTCAGGAACCAATGAGATC
Source organism: Kryptolebias marmoratus (assembly GCF_001649575.2). NCBI lineage: Eukaryota > Metazoa > Chordata > Actinopteri > Cyprinodontiformes > Rivulidae > Kryptolebias > Kryptolebias marmoratus. The sequence continues at coordinate 14,848,623 of NC_051450.1, forward strand.
TGGTGGAATAAACTGCAGATTGCAACCAACTGAATAATATCTATATCTCCTGTCTCTTCTGAGAAAAAAAAAATAGCCGCAAAAATGCAGCTATAAGGCGTGTGGTTTGTCCTTTCTGGGCTACCATTGTGACCTAAATGTGCAACATGAAGGAGGAGGAACATATGTGTCCTAGAGTATCTTAGAATAATTATTGCTTGTTCTACATTACTAAAAATAATTATTTTTAGACTTTTTTTAAATGATTGAAACAGTTATGAACCGTTTCAGAGAACCATAGATATGCATAATGACCTCCTTTGCCATTTGCCATTTGTCTCCAGCCTTTCCAGCCGTCTATTTGCAGATGTGGAACGGTCTTTTTTGCTGCTACAGTAAAATAAAAAATATATAAATAAAAATATATATAATGCAAACACTGCAAAAGTTTGTCTCGGGAAGGTCTGCAGCTCAGGGAGAGTTTGTGGTCCCTCAGTCAACACTTGTCACAAATATAATAAAAGCTTCCTAACAGGTAGGTGAAAAGATCAAAGCTGCCGTCTTCATTTAGTCAGTCCAGTCTCTGCTCTTCCCTTCTCTGGCCCATGTTTTTCTTCTGTGATGAACTCTGCAGCCAGTGGAGTTTAACAGAGGAAACACAGCACTGAAGTGAGCCATGCAGCGTATAAGCAGATGAGACTTACACAGAGTTGTGGTACAGAGAAAAAAAAAAAGAGAGACACATCAGTAGAGATTCACACTGAGCTGAAATCAAACAAGTGCAACCAGATAACAGAAGCCTTCAACAGACTCTGTTGGCAAACAGTTAATGCCTTACTAAATGCTAATGTCATAGAAGAGCTTGTTCTTGATCACCAGCTTAATCTCACCCTGCAAAGATCAGGTTTTTAGGTTGGCTACATATGAAACCCTTGCTGTTTGATTTTGTGAATTTGAGGCAAAAATAAGGCTCTGGCTGCTCATTTTACTGATGTTGTCTCCTTAAGAAGCATTTAAGAAAAAAAAAAAACACCACGAAGACAAATTACCGACTTTATCTTCACTGTAAGCAGCCTTTACAGACCTACTGCTTGAAGCAAGAGCCCAAAAGAGCAGTCTGTTGCTCTGGGTGGTATCAACAAAATTCAATTAATGCTCCCATTGTGAGTTGGTTGCACAGGAAAAATCAGTCACTCTGAATAAGAACTGAGTACTGCCCCAGAACTCACATTTTTTATCCTAAATCTTAAATAAAAGAGACAAAACACTGGACAACCACACCAGTCACAGCAGCACTTTAGGCCCAGTCCTGTTGTGTTTGTTGATGAAGGGGTACAGCACAGGTTTGTTAGAGAAGCATTCACCGAGCTGAGGAAGTGCCTACACTGCAGCGGATGGACGCAGTCTGCAGTGAAGAGACGGGAGAGGATGAAAGGATATGAGGGCTGTTATTACAGCGAATACGAATCCGAGGAGGAAGGAGCCAATGAGCACTCCAAGAAAAAAACCAACAGAGTGGAAGAAAGCAGGTGGGTCAAAAATGCGTCCTGCTCCCATCTGGTCGTAAGTGGCGATGGCACTAAAGGAAAAGTGATCGAAAGAAAAAAAAAAAAAAACAGGAAAATTGTGTCAGAATAAATAAAATTCAGAAGCACAACTATCTAAGAAAAAGAGCTATTGGTGTTTAAAGCTAAAACTTTAAATTCACAGCATAATTTATGGCTGAATCAAGTGTAGTCATCAGAAAAAGAAAGAAAAAAATAAGACCCACTGGTTTCAGAGAACATAAATTCACATGGTTTAGATGCTGAGCTAAGCCCTCAGTTCAATTTATTTGAGTCACAGCTTTCTTAAGAACTGAAATCCTTCCCAGGAAAACAATGCATTCTGAAGTATTTGCCTCATAAGCACCTCTGAGCACCCAAGTAAGAAAAATAAGGAAACTAATATTGTTGCATACAGCAGCATAGTTTGATTTATGCTGCTATAAATATTTATTGTGTGTGTGGGGGGATGGGAGACTTCAACATGCACATCACTGAGCACAAAAAAAAAAAAGGTCAGAAGTATGCGGTATGAGGAAGTACGAAATTCTCTGTATGACTGTATGTGAGGAAAGGAGGTGATGGCTGTGAAGCATGCAAAAATGAGCACCAATGGAAGGAACTGAAAGGGCTTTTTTTAACCATTATCCTTTACACTACCATTGGACTTTGTCTGCTTTAAATGGATATCAAACAGCTGAGTCAGCAAAGACAATATGGAAACAATTTCAAATGTTGATTTTCCCTGCATTTAATGAAACACAGTGGCTCAGAATGAGGACACAAAGGTACACCCGATCTGAGAAAGTGCTGCCTCAGCTCGAAAACGTAAACAGAATTCCCCCACACCGGTCATTTAAAATTTAAACGCGCTCATCTTCACGTTCAGGTTTAAAAGTGCAAGCAGCGTACAACTTGTCATAGTCTCAGCAACAGAAAGAGGGGAATCAATCAAGTTGTCACTTATGAGCTCAGCAAGTTTAAAAAAACCCCAAACAAACAGAAAATTTGAGCCTCTCTGTAGAAACAAAGACTTTAGGTGTAAGCTCACTTAAAAACAGGTCACATGATCAGCGCAAATTTCTAAAGATCGTTTGTTCAGGTGTCTGAAGCTGCCGCCGAACTTCCATCGACCCAAAATGTTAACATCCGTAGGTCTCACTGGGTCAGGGCCGCCGTGGCTGGGAAAAGGCACATCAACGTAAGGTCGAGCTGCTTTGGGAAGCTTGTTAAAATTCCAGTGCCAGGACCCTGTGTGGCTCACTAATAAGGCATGGCTTTGTGTGCGGGGGCCCTTGGCTACCGGTGGACCAGAGACCCAGTCAAGTGACAGGAGATGGCCGGTCACGCCACTTCAGGAACAGACGTGGCCCTATCTGACTGTTTGTTTGAACGGACGTAGGCTCTGTAAATCTGCACACTTCCTAAAACTCTGAACCTGTTGACGTACGGTACTCCTGATGTGTCAAATTTGTGTAAACCGATAAGGAAAAAAAAAAAAACAGGCAGAGAAGCAGGTCTGTTCCCATCATCTCTCCAGCATTTTCCTTTGTGCTTCTTTCTGCCTGACCATAACTCTGGAGATGTGAGAGCTCGGTACACTCTCTGCCTTCAGCTTGAAATCTGTTAGCATGTCTATGACAGTCTTTGTTCACTAGATTTGTGTAAAGAGCGCAGACAATTAGTGCCAAGTGTGGGCATGCATATTTAGCAGCATATCTGGATAATATCAGAAAAAAAACCAAGCCAAAAGAATGAAGCAACTGAAAAGCACAAAGAAATTACTTCAGATTGGCCAATTCAGTAAGCTTTCAAGGATTTTTTTGAATTATTTTGCCTGAACTTGACAGCAGCTACTGTTTGTTAGCCAATATTTAAGTTTGATATACTTGGAGTGTGTCTACTCTAGCAGCGAGTCTCTCCACTGACTACCTTAATGAGATGCTGACAGTGCTGGAGGCAACTTGCTTATGTAGTCCGCTGCATAGCATCCAAGGCACTCATGCTGTTTTGCCAATCACACCTTTTCTTTAAAGCTGGCAGCTTCCATTCAGCCTGCCGTCCCCCACACATCCGCCTCCATACTGCCAGTTGGAGGATTCGGAGTGCCCACACAATTAAAACCAAGAAATTTATTGCATTCCGAGGACCAAGACGAGTAAAACGGGAAACTCACTGTGTCAAAACGATGGCCACGGCGTCATTAAGGACACTCTCCCCGAACAGCAGGGTGCGCAGATCAAAATCCACACGCAGGTCTGACAATAGCCCAAGAACTGAGACTTGGAAAAAAAACAAAAAAACAAAAAAATTAATTGAATTAGTGCTGTTGCTGCTTACTGCAGGATACATAACACAACAACAGAAAACGCACTCTGGTAATCACCCAACAGATGTAACATAACAAAGAAAAGTAACATTACACAATGAAAACAAACAGCAAATGTCAGTTCATTGAGAGCAGGGGGTTACACACAACAAATACCCAGCAACCAGATAAAGTAAATACTTTTCACTCACAAATCAACTAAATATAAATTCAATTATCAACAAACTGTGTTGCTGACATAGTTTTCAGATTTTGTTAGTTTCTTGATTTTATTATCAACGAATAAAGTGATTTATACAGACAATCACAGAAAGAATATGATAAAATGGTATTTAGGATTTTTTTTAGACCAGACGTTGTTAAATGACATCATTTTACTATTTAAAGAAACAATATTGCAAAAATTAAAATAAATAATAAAAATAAAACAATTTCAATCTAAATATATTGGGGACAATGTGCATGGCAACTGTATTTAATATTTATACATCCTTTGAAGTTGATACTTAACAGGAATAGAATGGAAAAGTTTAGTTTCCTAAATTATCTTAATATCATAGGTTGTTTTCACAAGATAAAAGTTTTTTATTGTCTCCAAAATGTGGCCTTTTTTATTAATGACAAAAACATAATTTGTTCTGTAATTATGAGAAAATAAACTTTGTTTCCTCGAGATAAACTAGTGAAGCTAACAGGTATTATTTTTGAGTTTGAGTTTATGTTGTGTACTTTAATGAAGCTTTTTTTTTTATTTTCCTTTTAAAGTCAAGTCAGTCTCAGCTCCTGTTTTACTTTGTAAAGGTTCCTTCCTTGGGTTTTGGTTTTGCTTCATGTTCTGCCTTTGCTCCTGTGTTTTGTTCACTAATTGCCTGCATCTGTCTCCCTGCGACCCTGCACGGAGAAGCTGGTAAAGAAAATGAATGGATGGATGGATTTCATCAACCGACCACCCTGTCAGAATTGAGGTTTTGTTATTTTCTCTGCTTACTGCTAAATCTTATCTCATGTCCTCCCATACTGTTTTGGTACTTTTGCTGTCTGCTTTGTGTTTGGATTACAATAAAAATACTTTTTTATTTCTCTGCTCTGTTGTACGTTTATGTTCAGTAGTTTCTAACCCAGCCTGTGATCTGTCTTTGAGTCCAACCTCACTCCCCTGTGACATAATTTATTTGTACCCAATTTCACAGTTAGAGTCCCTTAAATGACATTAAGTGTGTTTAAAAGTTGTAACACGTGTGCAGATCCTTCGTTTGCTGGGAGCAGTGATGGTTGTACATTTTTTAAATTCAAAACAACTGAACTGCATGACACAATCTGTACAAATCATGGCGCTACATGCAGTGACACTTTCCCCTTTATTAGCTGTGCGTGTGTTATTGTTCTACGTTGTGGCTGTGCTTTCTGAACATGAATATACATGGGTTATTTAGCCTGGGGCATTGCTGCAGTTTATTAGAGAGGGATGATAACCAGGATTCTGGGAATTTGAGGACGTTGGCTGGCGAATGGGGGGTTTAGAGCCACGGCCGCGGGTGATTAAAACATCCAAAATAAGTCAATTACAATCTAATGTGGAACTACTGCAGGCAAACAGCTCTATGCTTTAATTCGCTCCGTGCTTGAAATTCATCCTCACATATTTGAAATCCTCACACAGGTGTGTCCTGCGTCATGATGTTAGGCAGATATTTAAGTTGCAGCTGTGAATAAAAACATCCAAAAATATTTTGAGATGCATTTGCTGCCTATTAATGGCATTATTCTGAGACAAATAAGTAAATCGCGCTCTATTATAAATCAACTTTTGCCTACTATATGTGCTCAATATGAAGTTCTATATTTATCAGGGCAATAAGTTCACTTCAGTAAATAGATATAGATAAATTCTGAACAACTTTGTATTGATTTATATCTCTTTGCTCCAACAGAACCCGTACCATTGCCTCCAGAGTAGTATAGACCTTTCAAATACAAGACACTGAGTTTAATGGATTATTTAAAGATTCACAAAGTAAAAAAAAGACATAAAGCAGAACTCCCTTCATTTATTATATATAATGAAAAATGTTACCAATAGGTAATATTAATATTATTAATACTGTTTATAACCTACACAGAACCATGCTTCAAAAGACCTTCAAGTTTTAAAAGGTATAATTATGATAAACTTCCTCTAATCAGTGTCTTCAAAGCCATTTTGAAAATAATGTCAAGACTAAATGTCACACAAAAGGACCAGAAAGTGACATCTCTAAGAGCTCGGTTCAAAAGTGTTTTAAAGAAAGGATTTTGGGGGGGGGGGGGTCACAAGGTTCATGTTATTTTGCAGTCACGAGTCAAAGAAAAATAAAAAGGAGCTGAGACACTTTTATATTTTCTTAAATTTGCCTCTCAGGTCTGGATGGCTCATTCCTACTGGCCCTGTGAGTATTTGTAGGGTGCTTTGGTTGAAACAAACAAGTCACCGCTGAACGGAGCTAAATATTGGATATGACTTCAGAGTGCAGTGACACTATTGCTGAATGATTCCCTAACTGTATAGATCAAGTGTTTAAGTCTGTGTTGTTCTCCTGGTGTTTGCTCTTAGTGTCATGAATATGGGGGCAAAACATCTGAGTCTTTCAGTTTTTCCTACATCTCTGTAAACCAGACTTTATAGACTAAACTCAAATTCTTTAAGGACGAATGAGACAAAAAAATGACATTTAATGAAAATAAACTATTTCCACACATTCTGATCCTCCACAGATTTTATAGAATACACAGCAAGGAGAAGATAAAGTCTTCTGAAAGACATGTTTTAAGTGATAGAATGATGCAGCACTGTGATGGCTCTCAGCGATCCCGGCCTGGAAGGCAAACACGAGAAAAGATGAAATTGTTTGATGTCTAAGACCCCAAGTGTTAACAGGTTCTATTACAAGCCGAGCACCTGGTTGGAACTATTACTTCTTTAAACACATGCTTGTTGGGCAGTCTTTTTGACGGGTGATTTGTTTTCTAAAAACATCACCAACACAACCTACACTCTTTCCACTGTAATACAAATTTAAAATGTACTGATTCATCTCCACATCCTAAAATGACCACACAGCATGACTGAAGGTGACAGATTATGTATGCTTCCCTGTGAAAATATCTAAATTTGGCATTTAAAGTTCCACTTTTCTTTCGTTAATACTTGTATGTACACTGATTAGTTAACAAAGGTTACATACTGACAAAATTATTTCTAAAATGTGTGATTTTTCCACCCTCTTGGCTAGCTCGCTTTAAATCTATAAAGAAAATCAAATTGTAATGTCAAGAAAAAAATAAGTAAATAGAATTTATTGCATTGTTTGTTATGATGTAATGGTGAAGACTCTTTAAAGATAGAAGTCTAATCTTCCTTTGAATCATTTATCTGCACTGTACTTGTCGTATTCATCTCATGAGACCATTGGAGTGAAAGAACTTGCTTTCCTGTGCAGAAGGGGCTCTTTGGTTTATGATGCCTTTACACCAGCCTGCACCAACAGTCTTTATGGCACTGCTGAACTGCCTGTGGTCGTCAATAAAGCTCCAGTTGAGATAGAAGCGAGGGAGCCGAGTTTCCTACGTCTCCTCATCTCTCCCATCTGTATTGCATTGTTAAGCTCAGAAATAGGCTGTACATCCAGGGCAATGGTTGTGCAGTGGAGCTCTCCAATTTTCTGTCTGCGAGGAAGATACTAGCTCATCCAGCTGGATTACTGAGTCAGAGTCATTGCAATAGAGCCAGGTTTCAGTCAAAACAAAAACACAACAGACTCTTGCTTCGTGCTGAGTGTGTAACTGCAGCTATAAAAGAAAAATCTATCTTTATTTCCATGAATGCTGGCCTGATACTGGTTCTTTTTTTTACTATTCTCTTCTCTTGGCACAGTGCTTCCTGTGGTCAGCTCTTTAGCAGTTTGCTGTACAGCTCCTCCACTATACCAGGAAGTCCACAGACTTCTGTCTTGAATATTTTTATATTAATGAATATCAATCGTCAACTTGCCCACTTACTGTTTCACAGACACATCAGCTCATGTCATCTTTGTGGACAAATATACTGAACAACTGAAGAACAAAAAACAAAAGTGCTGCGCTTATATTTTTGTTCAGTGTACAAATGCCTGGTGTGAGAATTACAAGACCCATGTGGAGCTCACCGATAGCAAAGATCATGTGAGAAATGCTGAGTGTGAATGAGCATGCATACCCATACGTTCCTCTGCACCACAGGGCAGGGTAAGTGCAGACAATGAGTGACGAGGAGAATGCTGACAGTGACGAGATTGTGACGAGCCAGCAAGCTCCACATGGCCTGGCAACAGAGTACCTTCTGCAAGCTATCAGCTGTAGAACTGTGGTACGACATGCTATGATAAGGATCGCATTACATAACATTTGACTACTCGATAGAATTACTCTCTGCTGGTATAGAGGTAGACAGAAAAACAAACATATCCTTATTGTTACCACTCTGCTGCAAAAAAGCAGGCTTTTTTTTTTTAAACAGGCAAAATAAAATTATCATAAAAACCCCTAGATATGAATAGAGATAAACTCACGCTCAAACATATATGAATATTTACACACATATGAGCATTGGCAGGAAAAACAAAAAGTCTAAGAGGTGCCATACTGAAGCCCAGGGAATATTCTAAAGAAAAACAGCTCCTGGTGAAACACTTATCTGTCTGATGAGATGACACTGCAAAAATAATCCTGTGAATTAGCATTAGGGAAATTTGTGCCCTGAATAAATAGTCAGTTTTAAGAGCAGTGTTTGGGCCTGTAGATAATAGCGGGCCAGCGAGGGGCAAGACAGCCAGGAAACGAGCAGACTGACAAAAACCAAATGAGCTGCCTCAAGACATAATGTCACATATCTGTCTCTTTGGTCTGTGACAGGTTTTACGTTCCTCCTGGTGGAGGAAAATCCTTTATCTGGAGAGGGGGAGTTCAGCCCCTGAAGTCAGGATTGTTTCATATCTCTGCTCCCATAATGCCAGGCTGATGCCAGCATGTCGTGCACTACTTACACTAAAGCAAAGAAAAAAAAAAAAAAAAGCACTAACACTCTCCCCTCACACAAGGGTGTCTGTGTTGCCATGGCAACCCATCCTACAGCTGTCAAGTGTTCATCAGTTTCCACAGCAACACCATAAGGTAGAGACAGTACACAATTATTTCTGACATAACAGTTGAGGGGGTCGGATGGAAGTCCTATTAGGTCAAATTACCCTGACGATTAGCAGAGACAAAGATCGTTGCCATCTCAGTTAGAGAGCATGGGATTTGCTTGCTAATTTGGCTAAATTAGAAAGGTATAACACTGAAAGTGATACAAGTTAGTTAAGGAAATTACTCTACTTTCCCAAGCTTTGATAAAAGTATGATGTTAAGCACTTATACTTATAAGTTGTCAGCATCTAACCTACAGTGGACAATGCTAAGTAAGCTTTTAGTCTGAGGAAGGAAAAATAATTTGTAAACAGGGAGCAGAGTGTTGCCAGATGCCAAATGGAGGACATGACTTCACCGTCCTTAGCGCAAAGTTCAAACCCCATCTCAAAGTCTGAGAGCTGTTGAAGATTTGGAAAGCACGACAGAAAGCTTAGAGTTCTGGTCCGTGGTGTGTTGCAGATTGATTCTAATCTAAGTGATGACTGCACAGAGGTCAACAGGAATGAGAGTAGCATGGCACCGCAAAGCAACATCACTCTCAGGGTGACAACTGAATCACAATCTACGTCCCCTCTTTGACACTTACTGAGATAAAGCATTTATTGTTATAAATAATTTGTTCGCAGCGAAGATATTATCATTGGCATAATCACTTTGTGGCAGAAAGCTTCATGACATCCCACGTCACCGTTCCTGAAGAATACTGATTGGATTGGTGCTGTTCCACTTAGGGGAAAGGTGCACATAATTTAAAGTTACAATGTGATTTTGTTGTTTGTGAATCTCAGTTTACACCTTGTTGTTTGAAACAGAGCACAGCATGAGTCAGATTTCAGCTTTTTTAAAACATTATCCAAGATTTTAAATGCTTAATGAATCCATCTATCAGAAGATTAAACTCAAAAACTGTAGTAATGAGAAATGCAGCATAAACAGTCTAGACACAAGGACCCAACTTTGCATTTTTTGTTTTATTTTGACTTCTGAGTCTTTGATAAATAGCAAGGGCAAGTGACAAATATTTCACTTCTTGTTTAGTGTCTTCAAACACAGAACTGAAATCTGTCACAGAAATCAGAGATTGGTGATATGTACATGTGTTCAAAAAGACCCGTGCTGCAGGAAGAAAGGAAAAAAAGTCAAGTTTTATTGGTCAACTACCTGGGTCAGTGGCTGACATAATGGCACCAAACAGGAGGCAGTCGGTGAGGAAGAATTTTCCATCTGCGGTTGGTTTCAGCAGCACCACGAGTCTGGTGAAGCCGTACATGCAGGCCCTGGTGTTGAGATTAAACAGATGGAGGGAATAGTACACTGAGGTCATTAGGGTGTGGAAGGCAGCTGCAAGTCTATCAGTTCTCTCACTAAACACAGCAGGGCTTCCCCCACAGTGGTCTGGGTAATGGGGGGGAAGACAACCAGCAGGTGACGTGAACTCTTTCCAGGCAGCGATTGTTCAACACGAATTAACCAATAAAGCTGTGACTGCACTTGACTGTTTGTTTTACCCACATTTACATTACTGGGTAGATAAAGATGTTTTTCCCTCTATTTGGATATAAACAGGCTCCCACGAGTAAATTATATTGCTAGAGAACCTATTGAAACAGCTATTTCTATTCAGCCCTTGTATTCACTGGCATAGGATAGAACAATATTTGCTTATATTATACTGATGTGCACACGCCATGAATCGAGGGGCATAATAGGTTTCAGAATTACCCAAAAGGCCAAAAACTTTGTAAAGACTTTCTGAAGGGCGTGTGAACAGAATAACGTGGCAGAAGAATTTTTTAATCAGCTCTGGAGACGGACACTAAAATAAATCTAAAATCTACCTGTCCCAGAGCACACTCTCATTTTATCTCATTTGTAAAAAGGTCTTGCGCTCTATGAGCAAAAAACTTTCTCTGCTCAGCATTCAGCACTGCAGGCCAGCTCCTAAATGCTAACAGAGGTATGTTAAGTGCTAATCCAGTTACTGAAGACACATCCCATAATAATCAATATGCCTGTGTGTCCTCCGAGGAACCTTTCTGTCCAATTGAGAAACTCCGTTACCACAGCGACGGCACACAACCTTTCCCCGTGGCCAGGATTGGAAGAACTGCCCTCGGGTCGAGCAGCTAAGCTGCCTTATTCATGTATCTTAAAGGGAGATTTGGGGTTAGGATGATTGTGCTTCCTTTGGGTATGTGTGTGTCAGAAAGAGTCAGGCAAGCACACAAACACACACACTAAACGACAACACGGATGTGCTTTGGCAACTGAGTCAGTTAGGTTCCCCTCATTTTCTTGTCTTTTACTAATATAAAAATGACAGACAACTAACAAGCCATGAGACAAGGAATCTGTTTTATGAAGCAGGATTTAGGGCTCAGCGAGTTATCTGTGCGTACAAAAAAGGTTTGCACTATCCCAAAAATAAACCTCTTTAAATTGTTTCAATCACTGTGGTAACTTGTGCTGTAAACCTCCAGAGCAAAGTATGTATAAGAAAAGGGATTAAAGGTCAAATTTAAATCTTCTGACGTGAGTTCATAACTTGTAAAAAGGTTATGAGCCATTATTGTCTTACCTGTTGCAAATATATTTTTGAACAACTTCAGTTTGGAGAAATTAAGATTTAATTTTGACCAGATTTGCAAGACGACAGCTAGTCTGAGGAGGGCCAAGTCCAGATTGATTGCTGCTGGTTTAAAGTTTAAAAATTTATACTGGTTAATGAGAACACAATTTTATACACTTTTACAGCACCATCAATTTTGCATTACACAATTACTTCCATAGACTTTTATTAACATTTCCAGTCGTAAATAGAGGCAGTAACAGCTAGTTGTAGCACTTCCTGTGCAACCTGGAATACTTTCTGCAAGAATAACTCTGTAATACGATACTAATGGTGGTGTAAGAGTTTTTGAATAGCATTAACGTGAGTTGCAAAAGTTTTTTTTAGCAATGAACGTCTAAGACGACAAAATTCTACTTTGTGGTTGGTTCTGCTCAGACTAGCAATTAGCTTGTCAGTTTTGTCAGGATTAAACTCAAACAGAAGTCATTCAAGGAGCTATCAACGACAAATATAATTTGTTTATAACTTTTCCATAAACCCCAATTCAACACATCTGTACTAACATTTTAATCTCTCACCTTAAACACGCTTGGCTCTGAAGTAGCTCTTTAAAAAAGCACCTCTTTAAGACAACAAAACAAAACAAAAATACTTTTTATAGTCTTAATGTTATAGATAATAAGCTCAGGCAATTGCAACTAAAATGAAGCTGAAACTTCACGTTAAGGAGTGTTCTTTAATTGTTTTGAGGCCATTAAACACAGCAAGAATCATAATTAGGAGAACAAGGTAAAATCTGCTTTCTGCACCTGCAATACAATAATTTAATAGTATACACAGCTGTGGTCTAATTATAGTCAGATCTAGCTGTGCCTTAATGATGTTGCAGTCAGATGAACAACTTAGACATTCACACGTTGCGTAAGTTTTGCTAGCTGGCGTTGGATGTCATAAACTGAGATATTTACACTTAAAATCGATTTTAAAATTCTTACATTTGGTCAAGATTACAGTGAGTTGCTCTTGTAATGAACGACTGCCCCTGAATCATTTTTGCTATCGTTTATATGGGGCAATCCATATGCCTTGCAATAGAAAGTTGAAAGAAGATTTAAAAAAAAAAAAAAAAAATAGCAACACTGATGTTAAGCCAAGGCAAGCACAGCTCCCAGTCAAATTGTTCAAAGTGAATAATAACTTAAGGAATATGCAGGATCTATCATTTATTCTTTGCTGAAAATTAAATCTAACTAATCAATCAGCATACATTTATGTAACTAGATTAGTAGAACAAAATAATCTAAAGAATGATGCTTTTTATGTCTCTTCATATAGGGCCCACATCAAACTCAAAGAAAGTGCACACAGCCCAACATGTCTGAACCTGTCCTGTCTTGCTGGGGTACATGGGAGAACAAATATTTTCACAGATAGCACCTTAAACACAGCTAGAAACGTGTACATAAAGAAAACTCCACAACTAATTAGAAATTTGATGAATAAAGAAATGTGTAATGTAATATCCCACATTAATAGTTGTCATAGTTGTGTAGTTTATATTACTGCAGGCGAAAAATGAAAAGCCTCAACTGGTTGGAAAGAGCCTTTTCCTCCAAAGTCTGAGAGCGCCATCTAGCTTTCTCAAACAAGAATAGCAACACTATACAGTCAGCACTCCGTCTGCAAAAATCCATGCAATATAGAGTCAGAATTGAGGTCAGAGGGTTTTCAGCACCTTATAACACGTCTGGTAAGGTTCAGCAAACAAAAGAGCTTTTTTTTATTTTCCCAGACACTGTAATTTATCGTTGTATGAAAAGCACAGGTGCGAGTAATTTAAACTCAGACTGTCACTTCCAGGGTAGTGATTTTGCACATGCTGACACACCAAAACTGATTCCTGGGACGCTTACAGAACATTAATTAATGTTATGAGTTGCACCTGTACAAACCAAGCAAAGGGAAATAATACAAAATAAAACTGCACACAGCAGCAAAAATACATAACATTAGCAGTAAAAATGGACATCTTACAATCAAAAACAGGCAAAAACAGCTATAATACTACTTTAATATTATACTTTACTGCTATAATGTTAGTTTTGCATATTTTATTTTGTTTTTTGTGAGTGCGACTGAAAAGGAATACTTACCCTATACAGATACAGCTGATTAGGGTACCCAAAAAAGCATATGTGACAACAGAGCCCAAATTCTGAATCAGTCGTTTCTAAAGCATCAATTAAAAGAAAATGCAGTTAGTAACATCCGTGGAAAAATATAGCTGGTTAACAGCACATACGTTTCACATCACGGCAAAAACTAGGGTTTAGTCCCCAAGATAAATTTTCATTTCTATGCCGGGAGGCATGCGGGGACGGCAGCCTCACCTGATTCAGGGTGTAAGCGCCGTAGAAGATGACAGCAGGCAGGAAGAGATCAAAAAGGACCTCTGGGTCAAAGGTCCCCTGTAAAAGACAGAGCTGTTTAGTTGATAGCTGACAGGGATCCTCCGGGAGGAAGGCGGCTCAGTTTACCGAATGTGACTCACTGACAGATTGTACACACAGTGCTCACTTCAGATTTGGCAGACAGGCAGAAGCTCCTTTCCTTTGTTGACTCCCAAAGTTACTGCAGTCTGTTCTTCATTTCTTTTTAAAGTGAAATATATCAGATGTTGTTAAGAGAAATAATGAGGCATCTAACGCTTAGATTGGAGCACTGAATAAAGGCTACAGTTAAAAGATTCGAGTTTGTGGCATTTCATTGCCTAAAAGCCTCTTTGTTGTTCTGATTAAGTTTCTTACATTTAACTGATTTAGTACAGCCACACTGCCAGTGTGTCCTTTCAAGTGAGTAAAAGCAAAGCACAATTCAAAATGACAAGCACAGCTGAGAGAATTTACTTAAGAAATAAGCAAATTTCTATATTACACTTAAGCTGCAATATAAACAACAATTCACCTAAAGCTACAATACTTTCAAGACAACTGAGGAAAGCCATTTCCGTCGATTATTCAGCCCTTTTCTCGTCCCAGCTGATGCAAGCCTCTCTGACAGGTAGCCTTTCATGTGCCAAACCTCCTCCTAGAATGCCTTTCATGTGTATCGCGAGTACATTTGTAAGCAAATGGTACATTCAACCCCCCCACCCCACCCCCCCCGATTTCATCATCCCATACGGTCTCCTTACTTTGCTCAAAACATAAACCTGTGTCAGTTTAATTTCAGCCCAAAGAAAGAGGCGTGAAGAGACCTGTGGGTCTTTAAAATCTGCCTTAAAACTCGAGGTTTAAATAACCCGTACAATAAAGTTTGATTCCAAAAGAAGCAGTCTCTTTAAATGTCTTATTTCCAGTGCATGCCACATTTTAGTGAATATTGCCCCAAGTGAATTAGTGAATACACAGAAAACTGCATGTTTTTTTAAATTAACATATAAATCTACAAACCCCCCTTGTAGAGATGGGAGAGTCCCTATTTTTTCTCAGTAATTCAACATTTGAACTGTTAGCTCGAGCTACAAATTGTTCTGCTCCCATAACATGGCCCGATATAAATTACTTTTTGTGGCTGCAATTACCCACGCTGCACAGTATCAATGCAATTTTTTTTTTCTTTTTTTAATTCCATGCAGGCGGAGTGCGATAAACACAAAACTAATACAGACTCTGCAATCAATAAATTATGCATATCCTGGTAGTTTTATTTTAAGGGCCACCTGCACCACAGAGTCGACGATGGAGGTATGCTGCATGCACTAATTGCCTCTTCAGCTGAGCAGCACTAAATTTAATCAGACCACAAACTTTAATGCTGTACTCCCCAGTGGCACATAATGGACTCAGTAATGCAATGAAATCCTTATCTCTCTCTGCTAGCTCCCCATATGTATCAGGCCTAATGGCTTGAAGGCTGCGCGCAGCCTGACCGATGTAATGGCCTCTGTGGTAGCCTCTGCTGGTTTGCTAATGAGACCCCGGCATTCACAACCGACCAAAGGAGTCGAAGCCATTAGTGAAGAGTTACACTTGGCCTGGATTATTTGCAAGGTTCACTACTTGCTTTCTCTCAGGCTGAAATATCACCTTAAGATTAAACTATAAATTTCCGAATGCGCTCCCCGTTCGCTCATGCTGGTTAGAGATTCTGTGGCTAAAGTGGCGATACGGCTCGTTGTTTTACGCTATTTAACACGAAACCTCTCTGATCAAACCACTAACAGGTAGAAGGAAGCTAGAAAAACGAGCTTCTATACAATCCAAAGTCAATCTCAGAACTCTGAACTCATCTGAGTAGCAGTAAGGTCAAATTCCTCTTCAAGATATACATTTTATTATCAGTTTGTAGCTCTGTGGCCTAAAATGGTGCTTTCCAAATTGCTATGTAATTCAAAATGTGTTGCGTGACGGCCATGCTGGACTCATAATGCAAACCCAACACCTAAAATTACAATTTCACATTTGCACTTTGCACACATGAATTTCCAAAACCATAACAGTATTAACCCAGTGCAAATATATTAAAAGCCCTCTCTCAAGCGGCGCCCCAGCATGGGAAGCCGCTAAAAGGCATAAATCGTTCAACCATGACACATCAAGGCACCGAATAACAGCCAGAAAGACAACACCATCCACGCGACTGAAAAGAGATCAATTTCTCCAAAACAGCAATAATCCACAAGAGGAAATAAATTGCCACGTATAGGAGAGGAAAAATGAAAAATGAAAGTGTTTGTGAACTGTATCATGAACATTACCGGTCTCCAGCTCCACAGATAAATGACAAACAGCTCGAGAGCTTCACCTGTTGGCAGATGGTGGTTTAAGCCAACGTGGTTCTGTTTTTCTAAAAATAATTTAAAAACCAGTGGCAGCAAGAACATTTGTTGAATGATGTTTAGTGTCTAAAATGGTAGGAAGATCACATGTTAAAAGAAAACGCCCACCCGTAAAAACAACTTTACTTCACGTGTATTTTACTTGTACTACAAAAGCTTTTCTGCCTAATAAGACAATGAAAACAAACAAAAAAAAGTTTAAAGCATTCTGATACAGAGGCTGCAGGTGAGCTGCCAAAGAAATCCACTCATGGAAGCCGGGTTAATAATCACTTATGCTAATGAAAACTAATAAAATAAATTTTCTTTCTAAGTAATTGCAAAATCATCTCATAAAGTTGCTTGCATATTTCTTTTTGTTAGTAAATTATACCAAAGCAGATTAATACATTTTGATTATACAAATAAATGTTACAGGAGACATTGTCGGACTTAAGGTTCTGGTTAGCTCACTAAAGAAGAAAATAAAGAAATCATTGTCTTAAAGTAAAGCTGTAGGATCATTTTCTATATAAACGGCTTTTAGAAAATTTGTTTGCAAAAGGTAAAAACAAACAGCTATAAAAGCAAATGATTTAATATGATCTTGTACTTCTTAGATATTTAATTTTTTTTCTGTAACTTGCTAAATCATTAGCAATATTTCCCTTTAAGATACAAATTAACAGAAAAAATGCATTTATTATTTTATCCTTAAGTGCATTTCAAGCCTCATCTTATTTTTTTGTCAGTTTAAAAGGGATGAGAGATATTCACATCCATCACTGTTGTTCTGTTTTTAAGGTGTCTGTCTAAGGAGGAAAAAAGCTGCAGTGTCTCTGCTGAGACGCCACACTATCTCCCATCTACTCTGCACTGCAGGGCAATCCGCACAAACATCCCCCTGCAAGAGGATCTCATTATGGGGAAAACAGCATCTAAAAACAAACTAGGAAATTATCTTGAAAAGAAGAAATAAATACGTGATTTGCAGAGGTTTTGTTTGTAGATGCTGGCAGAAATACGCATGGAACAAAATCTTAATCTTAATTTGATCTTTAAAAAAAAATGCATTTTGCGTTGTTATTGGCAGGACCCTTTGTGTTGTTTAATCTTCTCCGCCTGAGTGGAGCTTTATCTGCGTGTAGTCTTTTAAATTTAATTTTCCCTAGCCTCCACAGCACACCTGAAAAATGCAATCTCTCTTATCTGTGCCCTAATAAAAGACTAATATGGATTAAATTGCTCGCTTCCCCTCTTTCTGTCTGTACCCGCACTGCCTTGCTTTTCTAATAACAAACAGACCATAAAAATGCCCAGGAAAACCAATAATAGGGAGCCATTAGGGGATTTTGTTGATGTAAATCTATGGAGATCTTTTTGTATGCTTCAGTTTGTTTTCAGATGTTGAATATGCATCATTTCAAAGCCAATCAGTTGTCATCTTTCACTAGTGTCACAATCGGCAGTGATGCTTGTCCATACAAAAAATCTCCTTTTGCCGTGTATTTGCGTTAAAGGTCAAGTTACAATGCAATAGTTACCATAGAGACAAAGGAGCATCTTCGGCTATTTTTCCCAATATGCTGATGGGACGTGTCGTTGACCGTGGTGACACAAACAGTGCCGTTTAGTCCATGACAGGTGCAAACACTTCCCATGTTCTTCCCATGCTCTTCTCGGTCAAACCACACGTACTTCACCAGTAAACCCAAAAGCATACCTTCAAAAGAAGTGCACAAAAACATGTTAAAGTATGACAATTCTCATAAAGCACATAAATACAAAAGTAAGGCATGAAATAATTGTGACATATACTGATTGTTCAGATTTTTTTGTTAAATCCTGGCTAAATTAGGAAGTTGAATCGATTGACAACCCAAATCATGTCACAGTTGTTCATAAAAGTCAGTTATACACATGTTTACAAGCATTCTTATTCTGTTTTAGTTGCATCATGTGTTAGCTTACATTAGGATTGAAGATGAAATGCTAGTAACGTAAATAAACCTGTGCTTATGTTGGCAATATGTAAAGATGAAGCTAAAATGCAAGAAATGGGCCCAAGAATTATCAATGTAATGTCACAAAATTGTGCCAAAATTTAATTTGATTAGCATTCCGAGCACATAAATTAAACTCTTGAGTGCAGGAAGTGTTGTTGAGTAACGGCTTCCGTGCTCTGTACCCACTTACCATAAAACATTGCACCTCCAGTTTCATTTATGAGTCTGTATTTGAATTGCTTTAACTTCCACACGCTGAGAATTGTTAATAGGGCCAAGCTGACTGCAGCGAGGACAAACAATGCCGCACTGTCTGGGCGGTGCCTCGCAGCGGCCGACATCTCCAAAGTCTTTCAGGGCAAAAACTTTTCGGCGTCCAGACGCGACTTCAAAGACAAGCCAAAGCAACATCCGCATCAGCAGCTCTCAACTCAACAGGCCGTGCTGCCTTCACGACGGCTCGGAAATTCCACCATTCTCTTTAAGAGGTACGGAGTAACAGCGTCGAACTCGGCTTGTTTATGAAAGAACGGCCATTGTAATAACAATAATGTCACAGACTGAACATATGTTGGGGGAAAACATCTGTTTTTGTCACAGCATTAATGTAACACATTATTGTCCGTGTATTATCATAAAAATACCCCCCAAATCGGTGGTGGTTCTCTCAGTTTCCAGCAGATGGCGAAGGATACAAACTAATGCACGCGGAGTGTACAAGCCTCCAGTTTCCAAACTAGAATCGAATCACTCACTAAGGTAATTATAGATTATACTTGCTACGTTCAAATCTGCTTATTTTTTTAAAAATTATATTTTTACAATTAACATTATTTAACACGCTCTGAATTTCAAGGATGACGTAAATATAGATTGATAGACATGTTCCCTAGGCTCAGGCTGTAGGCTTTTTTAAATCAGTCAGTCCAAAAGGCTTGCACAACACGGTCCAATTAGCCTTAATGGCCAGGCGCTGGACTGTTTGAATCGTCAGATAAAGCCGGAACAGTGTGGTTAGGTATAATTACACGGTTTAGTTCAAGACTGCGCTACTATTTCCATAAAATTTAAACTAACTTTGCTCTGGGGGCGGCGTTCGGGAGGCATTAGAATAATCGCTTAGCAACCGCTGTCGTAAAGCGGGAGCGGATGTCGCAAGGTGCGAAAGAGGCTGGTGTTGAACAGAACCCATTGTGGTGTGGGAGAGGAGTGAGTAGCAAACCTGAGAGAACAAATAGAAGAGGAGATAATTCTGTGACCACGAAGGGACTCCTACCAAGCGACCGGATATGGACCCTTAAAACACAACCCGGGCGCTGTTGCCCTGTGTGAGGAGGACCGCGTCTCCTGCTCAGGAACATCCGGGATATGAAGAGTTAAGACTCGACATCCCAACTGTTTATTTCAGCAGCTAGCAGGCTAGCTGGCTAGATGTCTAAGTCCGTGTGAGTCCGGCTGATAGAGCGGGTTTTCCGTCGAGCTTTTTGGAGAAGCGCTAAGGCGATGTTGGCGGTGATTTAAAGGACCATTCGCTCGCCAGGCAAGAAACAGCAACTTTGAAGAATGATTTGAACTGCGCTCTGGTTATTTCGCCACTACAGGGGGAAGTCTCACAGGTTTGTTTCACTCACAGTTGTCTCTTGTCTTTTGTAGTTATTGATTCGGGTCCTGGGCAAACACGAACCGGCTCGTTGGGAAATTTCCCGGCTCGTGTACGTGCCTGGTTATAGTTCATTAAGGCACAACTTCTTGATGTTTTAATTTTAATTTTTAAAGCGATTCATTCAAAAGGTAACTTGATACTTTGAGCGTCACTGTTGCGACTTCAGAGATGATTGACTGATAAAGATGTTTTCGGTCCGCATGCATTTTCGGAACAAACGCTCTTATCAGATGCCCACATCCGCTGCTTAAAAACAGGAGGCTTTTTGTTACTTTTGGCAAAAAGAAACCATAATTTGTGTCTTCTTAAGTTAGATGCAGTGACATTTAAATCAGCTGTTTTTCCTCTCATGAGGACAACATTGTGCCAAAATAATGTTCATTTGGAAATGACCCTGCAATGAAGAAGTGCCATCATTCTGATTAACTGCCTGTGTGTGTGTGTGTGTGTGTATATGTATATATATATATATATATATATATATATATATATATATATATATATATAATTTGCAGTTCCTTAATATTATTTGTATGCTGGCCACTTTTATTTATTCCAACATTATATTAGCTTGAGGCAACATTAACAATTTATAAGTGGTGTTATTTTTTTTTTAACTATTCAAAGCAGCTCATCTCAACAGGTTTTTCCATTTTACTTTGAGAGATCAGTTTGATTTGGTCAGACATGGAAAAACTATACATATTTATTTAAAAAAATAAATAAATAAATGGCTGAAACGACTGGACCATAAGAATCCTATGCACTTTTTGCAAAGTTTGCCCCACTCCCCTTGGATTTCGTCAAAGGAAAATGAATTTCCACAGTTACAAAAGCTCATAATGACTCTTAATGAATTGGTCTTCATGCTCTGATAAAGAGAATCGGACAGTTTTCATTAATGCTCCTGTTAAAAGCAGACTAATTGTGGAGACTTTCTGCAAGGTTAGTTGACAAAAGCCCTATGAAGAGATCCACATTTGCTTAAGACATTCTGCTGGTGGTTGATTTGAATGTTTGATTGCTCAGCAGGAGGAACGTCTTGTAATTATTATTATTATTATATATATATTTTTGTCTAAAAGCTCCCATGGGAAATGTACATTTCTCTCGTTTTGACCTCCATGCTCAGCACAAAGCAGCAGACTTGTCGCAGATGAGAAATGTCCTGAAGTGTCAGGTAATCAGCTGTATTCCTAGACATTTTTTTTCCTCGTTTTAAAAAAAAAACCCATCTTGCTTTGGCAGCTTGTTATAATCAGTTAAAGTGTGGCCTCACTTAGCTAACGTGTTTTGCAAACTGAGTCACGATTGATTTAAACGAAGGGCAACTTTTTAAAACTTTCTAAGGGTGGGGGAAAAAAGATAGCTGTTTAATTTAGCATTTACTTTTAAATATCTGCATATTTTTGGGCAAAGCAGAGGCTATTGATATTCCCATTAAAACCTTCACCGTTTACTTTGGGCCAAAGATGAATGGACTGATGTTCATTAAGGGGACGCAGCTAATTGGTGCCTATATTGTAAAGACTCAATTTTCCATTAGGCGTGAGAATGTTGCTGTCACTCGCGTCTATCCATAACTGTCCACATGTTTGCTGTACTGAGGCACTCGGGCTGTGGCTGAAAAATATTTTTGTGATCAAACATTATTGACTCTTGCAGTCAATAACCTTGGCAACAGTAGTTTCTCTCTCACCAGCAAGAAGCGCACGCTGCCTGGGCAGGCGGGGCAGGAATCATGGGGCCAGAGGAGGCTTTTTCCTGAGCTTTAGGCAGGGCTTTGTGGTAAAGCCGGACGATCTTGCGAGGAGACATTTGTGTGCTCGTGTGTGTCCGGTCAACTAAGGGAGCGCTGCCTTTCTGTATTCAAGCAACCCATTTGCAGTCATTTCAATCACAAAAGCAATAACTCAGATTTTCTCTCATCTCGTTGTGCATTAATTTGATGCTTATATCTTTTCTCTCTTCATTTTACTGATTCCTCAGCTACGTCTTAAGCCTTTTTCACTGCTTCCACTCTGAACCCTTTTTACATTTACAGTGGAATTAATCAAGCATGTTCTTGTGTGGCCTGACTTCATTATATTGTAATGAAGTTTACCCTCAGGTGCCGTCAAGAAAATGGCTTAGCCTGAAAGAAGCTTTTTTTCCCTGTTGTACACCATTATCTGAAACCAGTTTTACACAAAGAACTGTAGAAAAAGATTATTCAAGATAAAAAAAAATCCATTTTAACCCCCCCACTTCTTTCTTATCAGAGTTATTCTGTCAAAATGTAGGTTTAATAAAAGTTGAAATAGTAGATGTCGTCTTCCACTGTCTCGACCTTTGTCATTCTGTTTCAAGCCAACGCGCAGCCTGTTGCTTTATCTTGTGCCTTTTCTGTCCCCGTAATGAGCCATTTTGCAGCTCTTAACATCTGCCAAACTTGGAACATTTTTGCTTGCGAGACTCATCTGCCATGCATGAGGAGTCAGACGTCCTTTTTGATTCGCCCTCCTTTCTTTTCTTTTGCCTCTCTTCCGAACTGCTCACCGATGTACTTTGTAGACCGAGTACGCTGACAAACTTTTTTTTTTTTTCCGCTGCGGCCGTGAATGATGAAAGGTATCTTGGTGCTTATTCTAAACGGGGTGCTCCTCTTGATAGTGTTCTCTTCTGCCTCCCACAAAGACACCATGGGGGAGGAACAGAGTAGGGGGACTAATTGGAAACACAAGTTTTCTGTGGGCACAGTGAGGTTTGTCCATAAGAAAACACCGCTTTTAATTTCAGTGCCCTTGTATTCCTGTGGGCAACATCTGTGTTAGAATGCAAAGCATCTGGCTTTATTTTACAGCTTTAAGAGAACTTTGACCCTGTCAAGAACTTGAGTAGGTAACCTTGCCCCAGGAGCCCCTCACAGTATGCCTTTTAAAACCCCGCACATATGGTTAAATCAGTCCTATCCATGGGGCCAGTACACAGAAGCAGAAACCGACGGAGTTAAATAAATGGTTTCGCAGGTGTAAAATATTCACAGGAAGCAGACTTGTGGAATAATAACCGATGAGGGAAAATATCCCAGTCTTAAATTAGCCTGTTATTATTCAAAAACCTGAATGTCTTTGTCTCATTCACACTATACGTTTACATGCAGCAGCACCTTGCTTTAGAGAAGATCGCTAATCTAGTAGATGTTCAATAAGTATACCATCCTGCTTTATACTGGCTAAAGCACAAGCTCAAGGATGAACCATATATGTTACGTTTTTCTAAGAAACTATCAGTATTATAGCCGTGTTACCGCCTCACGCACCTTCATTAACAGAAGAGGTTAATGAAGTGTGATGTTTAAATTAACCCATCACTTAAATCACTTAGTACAGTAAAAAAAAAAAAACATTCATTGCTTTCATTAATCTGGTAGCAACTGTTGGTGTAAAGCGTCATTTAACCCTTTAGGACTTTGCCATCATTTTAGTGAGAGACATTTGACTTGGTCAGGCCGTGACATATCTCTTTAGAATGCCACAAGTAGAGCTAGCTGCTGCTGTCACTTTAACAAATGATCACAATAATGAGTTATTTCAACATATAATCGGGTGTTCAGAAGACACGGGTCACGTCAGTAAACAGTCTTCCATTGTATGTGTTTGCACCAAGTGAATGAATAAGGAAGGACTCTAATTAAAGATTTTTATCTGTAATACCTAGTTTTTAAGTGTTTCAAGTGGCGATGTTCAAGTGATCTTTTCAAGTGAAGTTAAAGATCACCTTTATCTCAGTGCGGCATCTACATTTCTCAAGAGTTTGCCCATTTTTAGGAGTTTAACTATGGCAATTTAATAAGCGTATACATGTGGAAAGATGATGGTTTCATCCACTGGTGCTAAGTTTTACACAACCGTAGCATTGTTTCTGTGCTAAGAGAGAAAACTGTGACTCAAAGAGAACTTTTATATTCTGATCTAACTTATTTAAATGTTGTCTAGTCTTGCACAAATTACAGTCACTTTGGCTTGGGTTATCTCTAACAAATGCGAGTACACAAAGTGCAAGAAACGTTAGAAAATTGACCAAAGTCTTAATGATTGAAGGAGGTGAAACTGTTACTGTTATGTGTCTCTTAAATAAAAAAGGATTTTAAAGGCGTAGTTCAACTACTGCTTCATAGACAGTTGGAGTTTTTCTAGTCTGTCTGGCACGGAAGACTTGGCTGCGCATTATTCACCGTTTGCTTCATTATGTTTTCAGTCCTGATTTTCAGGTCTTTGTCGAGGCTTATTCTAGTTTGTCTGGTTATTTCTTGCCTTTTCTTGCAAGCTGAGACGAACGGCTTCCTGGCCCTGCCGAGGTTACGTTAGGTGGTCTGTGAGTCCTTCGCTCATCCTAGTTAAATGTCATATCTGCTCCCAAGATTTGGCAGTTATGTCTGCTGTGACTGCCTGAGTCAGACACTAAATGGCACTTGAATCAAGCTCTTATAACAGCAGGATATTCAGTTTTCCTCTAAAGCAATCAGCTTTCTCTCACTCGGAGTAGCAGAAGGCGCACACATGCTTTTGACTCCTGTGGAAGTTGTTGTTGCTTTTAGGTGGGAGGGAGGGTTTGCCACAGACACCAGCCTGCGGTAAATATAAATATGTGCTTATGTATTTTCCAGAAACTATTCGGTTATTTTTGTCAAATTTCTTGTTTTTCTCCCCCTCATTCTGAATAGGCTCATTTGTCACCGTGGTGCCGTTTTGTCGAAGTCAGCTTGATGTGGACAAGGACCTTTTGGTCCAAATAACATTCTGCCTCAGAAACAAATGTATAACAGATTGATGTTTCCGTACATCTTTTTTGAGATATCTCAGTAATCCATTTAAATAGTATTTTTAATTTTAATAAATTATTATTATAGACTAAAATTACAATAGTGATTCATTTGAACTATTAAATTAGTTAACAAATAAGTTCTGTCTCATATGGTTTTTAAATGTTTCATCTACTTAGAAAATGTAAAGTCACTTCTACCTGGTATGGAGAAGGGATTTAAATGCCACATTACTTGGATTTTGTATTCATGCTCAGTTAGTTTAATTTAATTTATTTTGTGGCTAAAAATATGTAGCACAGCTGTCTGCAACTTCCGTCATTTGAGTTTAGTTTATTTTTGTCAGTCATGTTAGCCTGGTTTCATAGTGGTATTCTAAAGCGAGCACGTCGCTCTCATCTGACAATCTCCAGGCGCACGTTTCCCAGAACTACTGCTCCCTTAGCTGTGCTTAGCCCTTGTCCTTACAGTCCTCAGCCACTTCGATCTGAAAGCAAAAAATCAGAAGAACCCATTGACATGCACACTAATGGCACTGGTGTGCCTCCTTGTTAGCCATGCCCTCTCAAGTCAGATGCCTTAATAGGCGTGTCCTAATGAGCTCTAATTGAGAATGGCTAATTAGCTTGGCCTGAGCCATTGTCTGTCTCGAAGCGCCACATAAGACTCTTTGCTAAAAAGCCGAACGGGGGTGGGCGGGGCGTCTAGCATGGCTTCATCAGTGGCATACTACTATGAGAGGCTTTCGAAGAGCATTGTTCTTTCTTCCACACACTTGCTCTTACCGTTTCGCTTCTCCGCCGACATCGGTTTGCTTAGCAGGAGACTCGCAGATTCTTTTGCTCCCCTCAATCACAAATGTTATTTTAGTGACACCAGCCATTTTCAAAGAAGCGACTTCAAAGCGGGATTAAAAGAGAAGCGAGGCGGCTCTGATCAAAGGTTAAATTTTGCGCGGCGTGACTGCCTTCACAATGCAAAGCGAGATTCCTCCATGATTCCTGAGTTCAGTGCAAGCAGACGGAAAGTTATTTCGCTGTGCACCGGAGGACAAGTGATGGATACTCAAGTGTCTGCAGAGTTAAGTCCTCTTGAGGAATTAGCCTCGCTGTGGCACGTTTTATTTATCCTACAAGACGATGTTGTCTGTTTCTCCTTAATGTAATCACTGACATTTTATTTCCTTTCGTTTCTCCTCTTTTCCTTGTTTGTCTCATAGTGGAATATACAAGAAACAGGCTTACAAAACAGAGCGCTCTAACAGCCCAGGCAGTTTATTGCATTGGCTGTGGGCCAACTCATTTTGTCTCAGAAAGTAATGAAATCTCTAAAATGACCTAAGCAAATCAAATTTGTGAGACAATTTCATATGCCAGAGAAGCTGCTTTTTTTAAAATTTTATTTTATTCAATGTATCACATTTTAGAAATAGGATGAGGAAGAAAAATTAAATAACTGTTTTTCAAATTGTTATCTGTGACCAAAGGGACAATTTTAAATTTAACAGTTGTGGTTCCTTTTTATTCTACTCCAAGGTTTTTGAGTTATTCCTTTTTCTATCTTTGCTTAATTTTCAGGCCCGCTTGCTCGAGTGTTCGCCCTCGCACCTGGAAGAGAGAACATGACGCACTGGCCACTGCCAGGGACTGGCAGAGGGCAGATGTGCCAGCTGTGCCCCTGCCTGCTGCTGTAGAAGTTTCTCCTTTTGCACCATGACGAAGAGGATTCGAGGTTAACTCCCTGACATTTGACACAATACCTCACCTCCTCCCCACCCCTTATTACACCCCCCCATCCCTTCCCATTCCCATCATGCTGCGCTTCCTGCCTCTCAAACTTGGCCGCCTGTATCGCTGTCTGAAGCTCCTGTTGGTGGTGGGATTGTTTGTTGTGCTCTTGATGAACACCCACAACTTATTTGCCTCCTTCCAGAAGAATGAGCTCACTGACAGGCGATTCATTAACCTCAACAAGTGCCCCGCCTGCTTTGGCACCAGCTGGTGCCGTAAGTTCATGAACGGCCAGGTTTCCTTCGAGACGTGGGGTCGCCTGAGATTTCTAGACGTATTCAATATCAAGAATGTTTACTTCGCCCAGTACGGCGAGCCCAGGGAGGGCACCCGGCGTGTGGTGCTCAAACGGCTCGGCTCCAATCAGGAGCTGGCCGAGATAGACCAGAAAATCTGCAAGAGAGCCACAGGCAGGCCGCGCTGCGACCTCATCCAGGCCATGTACAAGACTGAGTTTGCCCGGATCAACGGGGACGTTCGCCTGCTGACTCCAGACGTGGTGGAGGGCTGGTCAGACCTGGTGCACTGCCCCTCGCAGCGGCTGCTGGACCGTGTGGTCCGACGGTATGCAGAGACCAAGGACTCAGGCAGCTTCTTGTTAAAGAACCTGAAGGACACAGAAAGAATGCAGCTGCTTATGACGTTGGCATTCAACCCAGAGCCTCTGGTACTGCAGGTATGTATTTATTTTGTTATATTTTTACAATAATCATGTATGTCTTTGTCCTTTAAAGCAGCCTTTATATGTTACACTTTTGAATTATTTGACTGTTGGAGCCTCAGAGGAAACATATTGAGATAAAGATGTCAGCTGATCTGAGGCAGCAGGTGATCGCCTAGTACTTCATAAAACATGGTCCCTGGATTTCACTTGGAGGATCATAGCATCAGAACAAAGTAAGCCTGGGTGTTGGCCCATAAAGCCCCCAGTAAATTACAGGGTGGAGATCATCATTTTCCTTCCTCTTCTATAGATCTTAGACAAGACATTACTCCCTGCCTAAACTCTAGGCTACATTAAGACAGGATCCCGCTATCTGGAGCATGAATATTCCCCTGCTTAGAATAGAGACGAGTTTAGAAGCTGTGGCCTCTGAAAAAAATGAGAGATTTTGGCTGGCGGCAATACTGCATATTTAACACTAAATGTAGGGCGGTTTTGAATTATTCAAGGAAGCATTTGTAAATGGTCCAAGTTGTTTTTAATTTTAATATACGTCTATGTCGTCTGGATTTCTGTCGGTTGTGAGTGACTGGAGTGAAGGAATCTCTTTTGAGCTGCTAAGTGGGATCAAAACCAATATTAATTTTTTAGAAGATTTTTTTTTTTTTTTTGTCTGTAATCGAGCTTTAAAAATCAAGAATCAACATAATGAAATTAAAACTGATTAATTAAATAATAAACTGCAAAATTACACTTTAGTTCTTTTATGCAGTTAGTCTAATGGTGTCCATTAGGAAAATCTTTAATTTAATGTAAAACCTATTAAATAGATGCTTGTTTAACTGGCATTTGACAGCATATTAAAAGTGAAATCATGGCCTGTCTCTGTTCTGTCAGCCTGCGTGTCAGAGCAGCCGTTCCCTACGCCACATAAGCGCGGCCCACATCCTTTTCCCTCACTGATTTACGGGCAGCCAATCAATTTCAATTTCAATCTGGCATTGACCGTGTCTCGTGAGAGGACAGAACAACAATGGTCTTTGCCCATGTAGACATTCAATAACGTGTGCTGACCCCCTCCCCTTACACACAGGACCACACACCTCCGGGCGTTTTGGAGGACAAAAGGCGACTTTTTAGTCTGGTCAATCTATAAAATCTGATTAGCCTTTTGTGCTCGCTTGCTGTCCCCCTTCCTTCCTTTCTCCATCTGTTTTTTTTTTTTTTTTTCTTTTTCTTCATCTGTGTCCCTGCTTCCCTGTTCCGCCTCTGTCCCCTCCACAGATAATGCCATCGGTGTTTTTAATGCCATTATGCATCAGTTCGGAGGCTTGGTGAATCACTCCCTCCTCATCCTCATCTTTCACACAGCTTCAGACATCTCACAGCAAACACATCATGCACACACATTGTCCACAGCTCTCTTCTGTCTCTCTCGCTATCTGTAGCTCTTGCATGTTTACAGGGACTCATGAATTGTTTATCTCTTGCAAAACTTGTGACCCGTGGGAGTAACACGTGTGGGTTGTGCGGTTGGATAGAATGCAAAGAGACTTGCCAGGCCTCGCAGAGAATCGCATATCCCGAGCACCTTGACTGTTCGTCAGCATCACTGAACTCAAAAGATGAGAAAATTTGCTGAGAGACTGAGAGACCCTATACACAAGGTTGAGCAGCAGTGGACCATAAAGAATTAATGGCGTCTGTAGAGATTGAATGGGAGACGTGCTGCTCTACAACACCTTAGTCTCTCTTTTTTTTTTTTTGCCAAAGGTTAGGCTGCTGCCTTGTGATTGATTTTATTTTTTATTTTTTAAACAAAAAATAGGGGAATAAAGTCCGAGTTTATGACCCACCATTTATTGCAACCTGATCCTTATTTTAACCATTTATCACTGCGACTTCCAATCATGTCAGGAACAAGGCTTTATTTTGTTTAATTGCTGTCTCTGGTAGGTTGGTTGTAGCACTTTGTCATTGTTTAATTGAAGATGCTTTAGTATTAAAGAAATATATGAATTCTATTTTTTTTCTTCCTCTTGCTTTATGCCGCTTAATAATGTGAATATGATTTCTGCTGTCAACTCGGCGAGCTGCACTCTATCTTACAAGGGCTTCTTTTTCCACTCTTTTGAAGCCACAGGCAGTAAATCGGCCCTGATTCACTATGAGAAACCAGACCTTCTTTGTCAGTGGGGAAACAATCTGCTGTGTTGTTCCAGGTCCGGCCAACAATGGGTTTTCTGTGTTCTGCAGTACACAAATGTGTGCGCATTCAGAGACACGCACCACCCCCGATTTGTGTCACGTGGAAGAGAATTGGGCTTTGGGGAACAAATATTTTTGGAAGATAAAATGATGACATCCAAGAAAATAAAATTGTGTGCAATAAGAGAATTTCATCCAACTTCTCTTTTCTTGCTTCCTCTCACCGTTCCGTTTAAATTGGCCTGGAAATCTTTCTCTGTTGCTGTGATTAATCTGCTTTGCCAAGGTCTTGTCTCTTTGGCAACCAGAGGAATTACATGATCCTGTTTTAATTTCACCCCTTATTCAAGAATAAACTTGGTTTGCATGAGAAGTGAGTAATTTATTCAACTCATTTCCATGGCTAGAAACTTATTTGCCATCCTTGGATTTTCTCCCCCAGCAAAATGACTCACTGATTCATCAGGTGACGGTTGCGTTTGATGAAGTACATCTGGCCCGACCTTAAATTAGTTCGATTTAGCCCAGTCCTTCCTTCCAAATCATTAAGCTTGGCGAGTTTGCCAGAAGCATGTGACTGCACTTGCACCCTTTTTGGTCCTCAGCCTTGTCGTGCTCAGTGAAGCCGAGAATAGGATGTGACAGGCCTGTGGGGTTAACTCAGTCAGTGGTACACTCATCTCCTCTAAACTCAAATCTGTGCAGTCCAGACACCCCTCTCCCTCGTTTCATTACCATCTCTCCTCTCCGTCTGCATATCTGGCTTGCTCGCCTCACCTGACATGGAAAAGTACATGCCAACCTCTTGCAGGTTGTTTTTTTTATTTTTTCTCAGAACAAAAATATCTGACACTAATACTAACTCCTAAAAAGAAGAAAGGTGAGGATTACATGAACGACCTTTATTACCATTTCCTCACAGTACTTTTGACAGCATCATTTTCATGCAGTTGCGAAAACCAAACACTCATAGCACACTTCGCAAATACACTTATATTTTTATTTGCCTCTGAGGTGTAAGGTAAATTAACGAATCATTTTGTAAAGCAAACAAGATGGATTCGTGTTTTTTCCTGGCTCAAAAATAGTGGTGAAAATAGTAGCTCAGCTATGACCTGTTGAACCTTGATTCGTTTTATTTATTATGAAAACATTTTATTTGCACACACTATGAGTCATAACCTTGAACTGAAAGGTAGAAAAAAACATACAGGGGTGAGAGATGGTGTAAATAAATGGATGAAAATTTTGTTTGTTTTTAACTGACTACCTCATTTGCAGAAAAAGCAACAACGTTTACAGTTTGGTGCATAAATTGCAAAGTAAAAAAACAGAAACGACAAGCTCTTTACAGACTACAGTCCAATACATCTGTGCTCCTTTTCCGACACCATGTCACATACAGTATGTGTATAAGTTGCATTAGAATTTGTTTTTAGTTTTCAAGCTTTAAAAATGCAGCAATCCTAAAGTCTGCTTTTCTGGGTCATGCTTTCTTGACAAAGAGGATCAAAAGCTCTTTAGTTTTTAGTTGTATTCATGCCCTTTCATTTACTCACACACATTGCATGCTATCCCAGTTTAAGTGAGAGCCTTCTGTCTCCAAAGCTGGATCAGTGGCTGAGGACGGCCAGCAAATAGTATTTAAGTTGCTACCCTGTGATTAGTGCCTTTTGTTTCAGGGTCGGGGGGGATTGTGGCACTCTAAGCACATAAATGAGGAGGTTGTGCATGCCGCTAAACCCTGTTTCAAGTGATCCCAAACCCCCTTTAATTATTCTTATAGGCCTTTGTGTACAGACTGAATCCTGTTAGGATAAAACGGGGAGCTATCTGGGCCCCCACTCCCTTCTTTTGGCTGCCCTTGCTGGAAGGAGGCCTTGGTGGTAAGAAGAGAAGAGGAAAGTAGTGAAGGGCTTGTGTGACTGTTTCTTGTACAAGCCACAGCCTTGTGGTGTTTTCTCCCGTTTGAATGAGCCAGACTGCTAGTGTTACCATAATCTTCTCTCTTTTTCCGCCTTTCTTCAAATGCGCACTTACACACACTCTTGACAGCTGTGTTTGGTTAGGTAAATGCCTGTGGCTGCCCCACTCTCCTAATCCCACCCACTAGCTCCTTTTTTAGATTTGCTCCTTCAGCTACCCCCCCTTACCTTAATACCGTTAAAGTGCACCACAACCTTCCACATGTCCAGCCTGTGAAGGCACAGTTCTGCAGCGAAAGAGGGTCATGCACAAGTCTCCGTGGGCCCCTTAAGATAGCTGGTATGGATCAGTAACAAGCAGCTTTTTACTTTACTTTGTTCTCTGGGGAGCCTCGGGCCTAATGTTGGACCAAGAATATGCTTTTTAGCACATCAGCTTGTCTCCAGTAATAAAACTGCCCACTGCATTAAAGCACGAGGCACCTGTTTCCTGCTGGGGAAATTATGGGAGGTCAGCAGAACACTGTAGCATCTTCATGTTTTTAGCATTTGCACCCTTACTTGAGCCAAGATGACTTCCTTTAATCAAATCTCTCCCAGGAAGTAAAGCGAACTGGTCAAACCCTGACACCTCTTATTAGGTTTGAGGTCTTTCTTGACATTTGAGACATTTAATTGGGTTTGTATGGGAGAGATTTTTTTTTTTGTGCATGCACTCCTCTCTGCTTAGCAGACGGGTTGTAGTGCAAGGTCAGTGACTGTAGTCTCCCTGCTCGCCATGTCACTCAGCTGGCCCCCCAGATAATTGGTGCTTCTCTGAAATGTACAACCCTTCATGTAGGCCTCCAAACCCACAGCCATCAGGTCTGAGGCCAAATTTCACTTGGGTTCCTTTTTTGTTGTGTGGGCGGCTATACCACCTAGACTGAGTCAACACTGCTGCCTGTGACTTTTATACATTCCTCATCTTCCTGTGGAGTGGATTTATGAGGTGGCTGTATGTGCCAGGGTTCAGCTTGAGGTCGGCAAAGGGTTTCAGCTATCAGCTAGCAACGCAGTGCGCTTGCAGCCATGCTATCATTTGCACTCATTTCTCGTTCCATTTTCATTCTGTACAATGTAGAGACCTACAAAACACAGACCTATCTAACCTGTTTCTATCAATGTCTCACAGAGCTTACTAAGTCTTGTGCATGTTCCATTGTGCTGTAAAAACAGACTGTTTATGGTCTGAGTTGAAATCGCTTCCCAACTTTAAACTTTTCACTGTTGGTAGTTCAATGTTGTTCAGTAATTTTCCATGACTCCTGCCTTTAGTCTTTGAAGAACTGTATACCTGGACAGAGAAGAAGGCAGTCATACTCTAAATCCAGACACACAGTCCGCACATACCTCTTCAACTTGGAGCTCTGATTAGGCAGCTCCTGACTTCCATGATTAGAACAGACAAAGTAAGGGCTATGTCTTCAAGGTTTTGGGGATAGAACAAAGAAGAGGGAGAAAAAAGGGCTAGCAGGAGGAGCGGCAGCAGCATGAGATGAGCCACACTGAGGGGGGAAAAAAAAAAGTAGCACCATGTGCGCCTTGGCTGAGGAGTTAACACCGGCTCCCCTGTGGGGCCTGAGCGCTCGCCTTGGACTAACAGACTGTATTTTAAACTTAAATGGCCAGCGAAATGCCAGACGGGGCTCACCACACTTCCGTCCAGACACACAAGGTCAATGGGAGAGCTGCACAGAAAAGCAATGTTTTAAGTCTGACTTGGCAGCGACGTCCCTCCAGCTCTGTCAAGCAGATATGTCTCCTTCTTAGCAGTAAGCCTCTGTAATAAACAGGTTGAATAATGTTCGTTTTGCAATTTCAAGTTTGAAAGTTTTTTTTAAAACTGTTGTTTCAACTGACTGAAAGGAGTTGTCTTCTATTCTTTCTTAACTTTACTATTTGATCCCTGGACTTTATAGACTAGTCTTGTCCCAGCTTGTATGCAAGTAATAGGGTTTTGTCGAGGACAAAAAAAATCTTGAGAATTTACACCACACCTTGCTCAGGGCTTTATTAGGCTGCTCACATGAAACGCGTCTGTAGCAAACTACTAATTTCCTTTTTGCTGAAAGTAGTTGTGAATGCAGAAGGAACGCTGCTGGCTCCTTATAAATATTGCATTACTGAAACACAGCTCTGTGTCCACCAGGTTTTTGTGTGTTTGCATGTGTGTGTTTTGATGGACCAGTGTTCTTTGCGAGCCAGCCAAGGCAATAATCTTGGGAGCCACTCGTGTTTACTCGGCCCCTGAATAGAGGTTGTTATCATCCCCGGTCACGTTGCATGTTCTCATTCACATGCGCTCGCGAGCCCGTTTCTCATAGACACATGCACTCTGGCGCGCTCACGCACACAAGCGGGGGGGACTCTTTCGAACCCTTTCACACACGCGCCCACGCCCTCCCCTGAGTGGTCCAGTAGAAGGGCATGCCTTTGTCAGCAGATGTCAGGACGCAGGTGTGTGTTCTTGTGCCTCTCGCTCCAGTCGTTTCATCCTCTTCTCCAGAGGCGGCCCATTTGTCTGTGGCCCTGTTTCATTTCAGCCCCACTCCCCCCCTCCCCAGCCCCTGAGAGGACGCCAATGTGTCTGTTGTGATACATGGAAAGAAGTGAGAAGCACACCCCACTTAATGCTACAATAGTGCACCAGTTTAAACCCTTAAATATTAGATAAAACTGACTTGGATCTAAGTCATTATTACATTGTCTTGAATGGCAGGATTGTGTTTTGGTCTCTTTTTTTGTCCTCTTTTTACTATCTTGTATTTAAAAAAAAAAAAAGTCATTAAAAATTATTTTTTTACAAGTTCAAGTCTTTGCTAAGCACAAGATGAAATGTTTCCTGTGACAGGAACAAGAAGTGATAAGACCTTTTAAAGCAGTAAAAGTTGCTGGGACGTGTCATTGGCAGTTTAGCACCCTCAGCAGTTTTCAATAGCTTCATATCATCAGGAGACTGGTAAAATTCACTACCTGTGCATTAACTCACACATACACACAGTGCACCTTCTCGGTCTACTCACAGATAGTGCAGCAGATGTAATATAGGACTGTGCTTTTCAGCATCACTCCACCACCACCACCACATCCAAATGCCTCATTGCAGATGTTAATGACTTCCGCAGAGCAACCATTTAAAGCGTGCTAAGGGAGAATGGTTGGAGTATTTATCAATCATTGCAATAGTAGACCTTGAATCCAAAACTCCAGGTGCATTTTTTCCATATGCATGCCTGCACTGTTCAGGAGGTCTCTCCTTTAGGCGTTATAGCAAACAAAACTTTTAAATTTGGGAAGCTCATTAAAGCGGCGTCAAGGTATGAGTTAAGACACGGACGCACTGCAACAAGCCTGTCAGCGCGGCGAATGAGCGACATCTGTGTTAAGAATCGCTGAAGAGGGCCAGACGAACTTGAAGGCCTTCTCATAACAGCCATTGACAGTGTCTGAAAGTAGCCTCAAGGCATTCATCCTACTACTCCTTCCCTACAAACCCCCCCCCCCCCCCCCCCC